>NC_025998.2:71892513-72192513 GCF_000442705.2 Elaeis guineensis
AATTCTGATGGGTTGCCACCACATACTGCTAGGTGTCACTGATGGATTTTGGGAGCAATTAGAATGATATTGATGATCGATCATTTAATTGTCTGAATCAGAAGAGTTCTAGTCCATTGAAAGGAGTTTCGATTGATGTCGATAATGAGATCACAACATATCTCATTACCATACAAAATTGAACCTAACTAGGTCACACAAACAAGGGTTAGGGTCTGGATGTCATCAATTGGGCTAACCCAATTGATTTTGGATAAGATCCAATTAGGTTCAAGAAAATCGTGCTAGCACATGATTGAGCCTAACTTTCTCCTCGTGTAATCTTTTTGTCTCTATTGAGCCAAATATGATTTGACTCATCCATGGAACCTTTGGAAGGTTTCTCTCAGTCTAAATAAAGTTTGTCCAACTCAAAAAAGTCTTGTCTTAATTCATGAGATGAATTTAAGACAACACCTGCTAATTCCTGTCACCTGCCAATTTCATTTTAAGACATCTGTCAAATGTTGACATATGGGTCTTAAACTGAAGAGAGTTCATTAGAAGATTTTTTATAGAATGTCCACATACCTAAACCATATCAAATTAGGTGCCATAATCAGATTATGGTATGAGCCCAATTGGATTAAAGTGGGCGCCCCAAATAGATAAGAATGAAAGAGTCCTGATAAACATGGACTCTTTGGCACCACCTTGCTTGTGCTTATCCAAAGTTGGCACCAACATAGGAGAGAGGGTGGAGGTTCTTATCTGATATGATCAAATGACATCACTCCAATTAAAATTTTTTCAAAATTTATTAGAATTTTTTGATTGGTCGAATGATGTGGCACTGCGCAGCATACAGGGTTTATAAAATCCCTGTCTGCACCTAGGGTTTGTAAGTTTCTACTCAATACCCAGCCAAAATGAGAATCCTCTCCTCTTCTCCACATCCTCCCTACTATCCTCTCTCCCCTCTTCATGTCCAAGGAGTTGGACATCCATCTAGCAAAGGTCCAAGGCATGGTGAGGCCTGGAACAGAAGGCTGCAGGACATCTTCAACAGGCTGCTGCTCCAACTCCAGAAGGAGTTCTGAAGCACTTTCAGATCAGATAGAGATCTGATTTTTGGAGCATAGATTTGTGAGGAGAAGATGTTCCAGGTCCTACCTGAGTGGATATCGATAGAGGCCAGGTGCTTGTGTGGCTACATCAGAACCTCAGACTATGCTGAGATCATCTATAAGGTAATCAGATTACCTTTGAGGTATGTCTATACTTCTCATACTTTTAGATTTAATTTTAGATTTTAAATATCAGATAATAAAATTAGATCTAACAGACATTAGATCTAAAATAGCATAGGATAAAAATTTTAAATTATTTCCATCTCAGATTTGATGAAATCTGAAAGATCCTAAAAAGAAAAATGGTTGGTTTTTCCTTCATTAAACCCTTAGAGCTATTAGGATTAGGCTTGTCTTTAAAGAACAAGCCTTGTCTTAAAACCTAGAGTTGTAAGAGAGAGAGAGAGGGAGTGGATAGGGGATGTAAGAATTGAATAATCACCCCATCTACTGACCCTAATTTGTAGCACTAGATGGGGTGCTAACAGAGAAGGTATGCCTCATCTAGAAAGGTATATCAAGTCCTCGTATCACTTATCTGAGAGTCCTTAAATAGAAGGACTCTTCAGGGGGTGATACATCGATTCCTGCCTTCTCACACATGCATGCCTAGAATAAGATGCTTTTTGCATCTCTTCACTCATCAGATTAGTGTGAAATTTTGCCATATAAACTTTTATTCAAATAGGAAGGCCATCACCAAATGACACATTATTTGGATAAGAGTTCATATGTGAGAAGGACTCTTCACTGAAGAGATACGTAAGCACCTTCTTCCTATCGCACACACCTAGAAAAGTGTGTGAAAAGAAATCTTTTTTAATATGATAATTTTTTAGATTCTTATCATGTGATCAACACTTAAAATTGATCTTTATCATAAAAATTATCAGATAAAAAGTCACTTAAGACTCCCTAAATAGAAGGAGTCTTCGTGTCCCTTCACGCGTCCAGAAAAAAACTGTCACGCGTGCAGAAATATTTTGAGCAATTTTTTCACACACAATCTGATAGATTTTTCATACTTCATGTTGCTCCTAGATTGATTTTGATGATTACAAAGCAGATTGAAGGGATACAAATAATTTTAAAATGAAAAAGTCCTTATGCTCTTCAAGGGCAAAATCATAATTTCACTAAAATCCTGATTTGATAGTACCATTTGGTAGAACAAATGATTTGAAATCTATTGGTGAAAATTTCATTGTGTTTGGACTTATATTTTTGAAGTTATGAAGGTTTGAAGTGCATGAGTCGACTCATGAGTCAACTCATGGCACTGTGAGCTGATTGGCACGCAAAAATTCTCCTTGGCACGCTAGTTTTCTGGCTTGGCACGACCTGTGAGTCGACTCATGAGTCGACCCACAAGGCATGAGTCGACTCATGAGTCGACCCCTGCTAATTTGAGCCAAGAATTTCCAGAAACGCATTCTCTGGTTTTTGCAACAGAGGTCGACTCATGAGTCGACCCCTGAAGCATGAGTCGACTCATGAGTCGACCCCTGCGATGGGAAATGTCAGCAACGGCTATTTTTTTGCCCATTTTAATTGCCATTTATGCTTCCTAAAAATCCTCTAACGGCTCTTTATCTACCTAAATTGTTTTCTCTTGCTTCTAATGCTACAAAATGCTTTAAATGGTAAAGAAATTGCAGATTAAATAGCGGATCAAACGTGAAATCAAAAAATGAGAAGAACAGAAGAAAGGATCCGAAATTTGCAAGAAAAAGCCTGAGATCAACGAAAAATCCAAAAAGAAAAAGAGAGAGGATCCACAATATACCAGAGAGATTGTGAAAGAGAAAAGCAAGAGCTTTCAAGGAGAGAATTCTTCACGCCTATTGTTTCAACCTTGATCTAGAGATCGTTCAAAGCTTTCAAGAGATCTTCAATCAACAATCAACCTCTTCTCAAGCATTCAAGCGTTCATCCACTTTGAGAAAATCGAAAAAGGGGTTCTTCATTTGAGTAAAGCTTTTATTGTTATATTCGCTCATTTAAGGAGCTGTTATTGTATTAATCTGTGCTCTAAATTTTCTAACTCTTTGTGAGTTTTTGTTCTTGTTTTTGGAGGATTTCAAAACAAGGAAAGGTTGATCCGAACCTGAAATCGGAGTGTTTTGGTTTACTTGTACCCGAAAATAAGTGATCTAGCTTGGGATAGCTAGTGTCGGAGTTTCCGACGTTTTGTATTCGGGTTGAATACAAAGGATAGTGGATTGAAATTCCCAAGTAGGATCTTGGGGAGTGGATGTAGGTGCAAGGTTAGCACCGAACCACTATAAATCCTTGTGTTTGTGGTGTGCTTTATCGCTTCACTTTATTTCTTTATTATATTCTTGCATTCCTGCTTTAGGTAATTAATATTGAATTAAAGTCTTTGTTTTGATCTTCATAAGTAATCTGTTGGGCTTAAAATTTTTAGAAACCCAATTCACCCCCCCTCTTGGGTTGCATAGCTGGGCAACAAGTGGTATCAGAGCCGGTGCTCTAGCCCTTCTTTGATCTAATAATCAAAGAGCCAAAGATCTATGGCAACCCATGTTGGTACTTCTCTAGCCGAGGGGCAATCAACAAACCGACCTCCACTTTTCAATGGGTCTAATTACACCTATTGGAAAGCTCGGATGAAGATTTTCATACAAGCACTCGACTATGATATGTGGAGTATCATAGTGAATGGTCCTCACACACCCACCAAGATTATAGATGGTGAGGAGTCAACCAAACCCGAGAAAGAATGGGATGAGGTTGACAAGAAATTGGCACAATTAAATGCCAAAGCCATGAATGTTCTTTATTGTGCACTAGATGCTAGTGAATTCAATCGCATTTCTACTTGTGCATCTGCTAAAGAAATATGGGATAGGTTAGAAGTCACCCATGAGGGAACAAATCAAGTAAAAGAGTCTAAAATAAACATGCTTGTACATAAATATGAATTGTTCAAAATAGAGCATGATGAGTCCATAACTGCTATGTTTACTCATTTTACTGATATAATCAATGGTTTAAAGAGTCTTGGCAAATCTTATACTAACAGTGAACTTGTAAGGAAGATTCTCAGGTCACTGCCAAGAACTTGGGAAGCCAAGGTGACTGCCATCCAAGAAGCAAAGGACTTGAACACTCTACCTCTAGAAGAGCTTCTTGGATCCTTGATGACTCATGAACTTAGCATGAAGCAACATCAAGAGGATGAAGTCAAAAAGAAAAGAACCATTGCCCTCAAATCCACAACTTCGCCTGATTATGAAACGGATGACTCTGAAGATGAAGATCAGGATGAAGAGATGGCTCTCATCACCCGAAAATTTAAGAAGTTTCTAAGAAAAAGGAAACAGGGGATGAGAAAGAAATTCACAAAAGGGGATCAAAGCAAAGAAAAGGAGAAAGATCAACCCCCTATATGCTACGAGTGCAAGAAGCCAGGACATTTCAGATCCGAATGTCCACAATTGAAGAAAGGTCCAAAGAAGTTCAAAAAGAAGGCAATGATGGCGACCTGGAGTGCGAGTGATGACTCAAGCTCCGACGAGGAAACCTCAACAGAACAAGCCAATCTGTGCCTGATGGCACATGAAAATGAGGTAACTTCTGAATCCACTAGTGAATTTACTTTTGAAGAATTGCATGAAGCATTCTATGATTCAATTGATGAATTAAAGAAACTAGGGAAGAAAAACAAAGAGCTGAAATTGGAAAATCAGTCCTTAGTGAAACAAGCTGAAAATCTTTCAATTGAAAAATTCACCTTGATTCAAGAAAATCAAAACTTAAAGGATGAAATGAACAAGCTGAAATCTATAGTAGATAAGTTCACCTTAAGTTCAAACAAACTAAATATGATCCTTGAAAATCAGAAAGCTATATATGATAAGGCTGGACTTGGTTATAAACCCCTGAAGAAACAAAAATTTCTGAAGGATATTTATGTAAATTATTCAAGTAACAAGTCTACAAATATTACTTGTTTTAAATGTGGAAGAATAGGACATAAATCATACACATGTCTTATTAACAAATATGCAAACACAAAGAAAATATGGGTTCCAAAAGGAACCATTCTGACTAACCTGAAAGGACCCAAGAAAGCTTGGGTACCTAAGACAGAAACGTGACCTTTGCTTGCAGGTGTGTCTAGCATCCCAAGAAGGAAACAGGAAATGGTATCTTGACAGCGGATGCTCGAGACACATGACTGGTGATGAATCACAATTCATCACGCTTGATGCTAAGGATGGAGGGATGGTCACCTTTGGAGATAATGGCAAAGGAAAGATCATCGGGATAGGTAACATTGGTATCACTCCCTCCAAATACATTGAGAATGTTTTATTAGTTAAAGGTTTAAAGCATAACTTACTTAGCATTAGTCAATTCTGTGATAAAGGGTATAAAGTAAGTTTTGAATCATCTGTTTGCATTGTGACGAGTCCTATTAACGATGGCATTAAATTTATAGGACATAGGCATGGCAATGTTTATATGGTAGACTTGAATGATTTAACAAAATTAGACATGCAATGCCTAGTTTCCTTAAATGCTAAAATAAATGAGACTAGTTGGCTGTGGCATCGTAGACTTGCACACATTAGCATGCATTCTCTCTCAAAATTAATTAAAAAGGATTTAGTTCTCGGTTTGCCAAAACTGAATTTTGAAAAGGATAGAATTTGTGATGCATGCCAATTAGGTAAACAAACTAGAGTATCATTTAAATCCAAAAACACTGTTTCAACTTCTAGACCTTTAGAGCTCTTACATATGGATTTGTTTGGACCAACTAGAACCACTAGTCTAGGAGGAAAACGATATGGATTTGTAATAATAGATGATTACTCTCGTTTTACTTGGGTTTTCTTTTTGGCTCACAAAAATGAAACTTTTCATATTTTCACTAAATTTCATCGAAAAGTCTCTAATGAAAAAGGTTTTTCAATTCAAAATATTAGAAGTGATCATGGAACTGAATTTGAAAATCAAGATTTTGAAAATTTTTGTGATGAAAATGGAATTGGCCATAACTTCTCTGCTCCAAGGACACCCCAACAGAATGGGGTAGTTGAAAGGAAAAACAGAACCTTAGAAGAAATGGCCCGTACCATGCTTTGTGAAAGCAACCTTCCAAAATATTTTTGGGCGGAAGCAATTAACACAGCATGTTACATTTTAAATCGTGCTTTAATTAGACAATTTTTAAAGAAAACCCCTATGAACTTTGGAAAGGAAGAAAACCAAATATTGCATATTTTCATGTTTTTGGTTGCCGATGTTTTGTATTAAATAATGGCAAAGAAAAACTTGGTAAATTTGATGCAAAATCAGATGAAGCAATCTTTCTAGGTTACTCCTCCACTAGTAAAGCATTTAGAGTTTTCAACAAAAGAACTTTAGTAGTTGAGGAGTCCATACATGTTATTTTTGATGAATCTAACGATCTTCCTTCAAGGAAGAATGAGGGTGTTGATGATGCAGAGCCACTAATAGAAGGTATGAAGGAGATCACTCTGAAAGACTCAGCAACTCCAAAAGACAAGGATCAAGAAGACGAACAAAATGAAAGAGGTGAAGAAATTCAAGAACAACCTCAAGGTACAAATGACCTACCCAAGGAATGGAGGTATGTTCACAACCACCCTAAGGAGTTAATTATCGGTGATCCTATGCATGGGGTAAAAACACGTTCTTCACTTAGAGATGTACTTAATCATTGTGCATTTGTATCTCAACTTGAACCTAAAACTTTTGAAGAAGCTGAAAATGATCATAACTGGATTAATGCTATGCAAGAGAACTTAATCAATTTGAAAGAAATAATGTTTGGACCTTAGTATCAAGACCTAAAGATTACTCAATAATTGGAACAAAATGGGTCTTTAGAAATAAATTAGATGAGCATGGAAATGTAATTAGAAATAAAGCAAGACTGGTTGCTAAGGGATATAATCAAGAAGAAGGAATTGATTTTGATGAAACCTTTGCACCTGTTGCTAGATTAGAAGCATTAGACTTCTACTTGCTTATGCTTGCTTTATGAAATTCAAATTATTTCAAATGGATGTTAAAAGTGCATTTTTAAATGGATATATTTCTGAAGAAGTATATGTAGAACAACCCCCTGGATTTGAAAATCATGCTTTTCCCAATCATGTCTTTAGATTAAATAAAGCTTTATATGGATTAAAACAAGCACCTAGAGCATGGTATGAAAGGCTAAGCAAATTTCTACTAAATAATGGTTTCTCAAGAGGCAATGTAGATACAACCCTATTTATTAAAAGAAACCAAAATGATATGCTAATTATACAAATTTATGTTGATGACATAATTTTTGGGTCTACTAATGAATCCCTTTGTCAAGACTTTGCTAAGCTTATGCAGGGAGAGTTCGAGATGAGCATGATGGGAGAACTCACTTTCTTCCTCGGACTCCAAATCAAACAATCAAAAGAGGGAATCTCCATCACCCAAAGCAAGTACACCAAGGAACTACTCAAAAGATTTGGAATGGAGAACTGCAAACCAATTGGCACACCAATGAGTCCCTCATGTAAGCTTGACAAGGATGATGAAGGTAAAAGCGTAGACTTAAAATACTATAGAGGTATGATTGGCTCATTATTATATTTAACTGCAAGTAGGCCTGATATCATGTTTAGTGTTTGCTTATGTGCAAGATATCAATCTAATCCTAAAGAATCTCATTTGAATGCTGTTAAAAGAATCCTTAGATACTTAAATGGTACTCAAACTCTAGGGTTATGGTACTCTAAGGACTCACAAATTAATTTGTTAGGATATTCTGATGCTGATTTTGCTGGATGTAAATTAGATAGAAAAAGCACAAGTGGAACTTGCCAATTTCTTGGAGTAAACCTAATCTCATGGTTTAGCAAGAAACAAAATTCGGTGGCACTGTCTACGGCTGAGGCCGAATACATTGCAGCCGGAAGTTGTTGTGCTCAAATCTTGTGGATTAAGCAACAACTCGAAGATTTTGGAATCAAACTTAATGAAACACCAATAAAATGTGATAATACAAGTCCATAAATCTATCTAAAAATCCAATTCAACACTCAAGATCTAAACATATTGAAATAAGACATCATTTTATAAGAGAACATGTTCAAAACAAAAATGTAATTCTTGAATATGTTTGCACTGAAAATCAATTAGCCGATATCTTTACAAAGGCCCTTAGTGAGGATAGATTCTGTGAAATTAGGAGAAATCTAGGAATTCTAGATCCATTTGTCTGAAATTTCTCAATTTCCAAAGAATAGATGTCAAAATCTTAGAGCTCAATTTTCAACATCTATCCTGGTCCCAAAAGCTCAGATTTATCATTCTAAAAACTTATCATTGAGCAAAATTCCTTCACTCAAAATTTCAAATTTTTTGGAATTTATTCACATTTTTCCTGAATTTCTGAACTTCATGAGTCGACCCCCATGAGTCGACTCAATGGCAAACTTGTAAATCCCACAAACTTTCAACGGGTTCATTGTTTTTATAACGGGAACCCTGTTTGTGAGACGACTCATCTTCCCATCGTCTTCCTTCTAAAGCCGTTCTTTCCAACTCTTTCTTGCTCCAAATCCAAGGATCAATTCTGAGGCAATTCTCCTCCTCCTCTCCACCAAAAATCGCCTCCTTCAAAAGGATTTCTGTGCTTTCTCGCTTTGCTTGGCGCGGTTTGAACGTGCCCTAGCACTTCATCGAACTTCCAAAATCCACTTCTTTTCTCCACTAAAATTCCTCTTTACTCTCTTGTGATCCCTCCTCCACTCAATTCAAGTCTTCTTGTCTGCTACTTTATTGGATATGGCTCCAAAGATGAAACTTCCCAAAGAAGGAAATCAATCCGTGAGCCTGAGGAATTTGTCCGAAAGAAAAGGCATGCTCAGTCTTCCAGTGTTCCCGATCCAGTTTCAGTACCTGCTCAAGGTCTCTCTCAATCCTCCATAAGCCCCAGTGTAAATCCTCTTTCTGATAGAAAAGTAGAAACCGGGAAAAATATAGATTTTCGGTTCTTTGAGAAAGAAGGCTTTACTTTTGCTACCAAGATCAAAAATCAAGGATGGGAACTCTATTGCTCTCTTAAGGAAGTCACCTATGTTGATCTGTTAGAGAGTTCTACCAGAACCTAAATTATGGAAATGGGTCAGTGACTTCAACAGTCAAGGGGATTGACATATGCTTGGATTCTAGGATATTGGGAGAAATACTTCAGTTGCCTAGTGAAGGATACTCATATATGGAACTCCCAATTAAAGAAGAAGGGATCAGAATTATCTTAGGAGAAGCTTTTTCAGAAATTTAAACAAATTGGAAGCAAAGCTATTATCCATTGAGATGAGGGTCCTGCATCAGATTGTAACAAAACTCTTCTTTCCTAGGAGTGGTAGACATGACTTACTGTCTGGCAGAGATGTATGTGTCATGTTTCATGTCATCACTCAGACCCCCCTGAACCTCCCTGCACTTATGATAGAGGCCATGAGAGAAACTTTGAACAGATCCAAGGCACACTTGCCTTATGGTATGGCCCTTACTAGAGTATTTAGGAGGTTTGGAGTTAGCTGTGAGGGGGAGCACCTACCAAACTCTCACATGTGGACACTTCAACCAACACAGCCTGCACCGAATGGGAATTACAAAGACTGTTGGTGGTTGGATCAAGGGCTCTGAAGAAAGAGCTGAGGAGAGAGTTGAGGAAAGAGTTGAAGACAGAACTGAAGGCAGAGTAGAAGAAGAAGGTCCATCTTCTCCTGTACATGACTTCAGGGAAGCATCACCGGATACCCAGTTCATTCCTGATACTGAGGCTGGCCCTTCTGAGTTTACTAGGATGCCCACACCAGTGTATCAGCCAGAGAGCAGAGCACCTCATTCAGAGTTCAGACTGGCTGACGATCAGATCGAGCATATTTCACAGCGTGTGGCTTCTTTGCTGTCTAGCCAGTGGAGTAGTACTTCTTTTGCACCTGGAGCTACCTCTTCTGATCAGACCATTACTCCCCACATCTCCACTGTGTTTCAGATGATTTCAGATCAGTCCGTCAGGATACAGCAGCTTGAGGACACAGTCTGGAGACTGACTGGCAGAGTTCTTGACTTGCAGGGGCAAGTCCTTGCATTGGCCCATCCCCAGCCACAGGAGTCTACTATTGAGGTCACAGACCTCACTGCAGAGGCTGGCAGGCTCAGAGGAGCACTAGAAGGTGGATATGAATTACTGAGGAAAGAGATCCGAGGATCGAGTGAGCATGCTACCACCCAGTTCACTGCTCTACTTCAATCTGTTTCCAGAGCACTGAACGTACTTGATTCTATTAGACTCACCCTTTCTGTTCAGTCCCTAGCATCTCAGCGTTCTCAGCCACCCAGTTCATCTCGTTCTCCTGCTCGTGCCAGAGGCAGACGGGTAGAGGACGCACTTCTGATCCATCATCTCCTCACCCTATATCTGATGACTCCGATCATTGACCTATCTTGATCATTACTAGATCCTAGGTGTTAGTATTTTGTTCTAGGATCTATACCTCGGGGCCATGTATTGACAATTAGCTGGTTGAATTTTATTTTTAAGAACTATGTATTGAAACAATTATGATATTAATGGAATCATCTTTTACCTATATTTCTACCTCTTTGTAATGATCATATTTTGGTTATATATTTTCTTCTTGTTGAAATATTGTCTTCTCCTTGTTGTTGTTTGCTGTTGATAATTGCTATATTAAGGGGGAGCAAACATCTGTGAAAAACTCTAAAGAGGAAGAAAATAAAGAATATTTCAGAAAAAGAAAAGGAAGAGTTAACTATGTTTGATGATGTCAAAAAGGGGGAGAAATTAAACAAAAACAAAAATTGAAATTAGACAAAAAGCAAAACCCTAAATTATGAGAAAAAGGGGAGAGAAATTAAACAAAAACAAAGATTGGAAGATTAAAACAAATATTGGAGAAATTAAATAAATATTGAGAAATTAAACAAAAACAAAGATTGGAAGATTAAAACAAATATTGGAGAAATTAAATAAATATTGGAGAAATTAAACAAAAAAAAGATTGGAAGATTAAAACAAATATTGGAGAAATTAAATAAATATTGGAGAAATTAAACAAAAATAAGGATTGAAAGATTAAACAAAACTTTGAGAAATTTGGTATCGAAATTTGGTATCAGACAGAACTTAAACAAAAAGCCATCCATCAAAAGCAAAATCATAAGTACAATGCAAATAAGTATTTTTTTTATATGCTCTGATATATTTCAAAATTCAAACTTGCTCTGATACATCTTTTGAAATTTTATTCACCTTGATACATCTTAAGAAATTTGTTTTACTCTGATACACCCTACAATTTCTTTTAACTTGCTCTGATACATGATAAAATTTAATCGATACAGTGTGAAGGTTTCTTGATAAATTATAACATTTGATCTGATACAGTGAGAAAGTTTCTCTGATATATTATAACATTTGCTCTAATACAGTGTAAAATTTTCTCTGATATATTATAAAATTTTCTTGCTCCGATACATTATAAAATCTTTTCTAATATCATTGTAAAAATTATTTTCTTGCTCTGATACATTGCAAAATTTATTTCTCTTCTCTTGCTCTGATATATCTTAAACTCAAAATGATCTAATACCCTTTTCAAATCTTTAAGAAAATGGACAAACTATTTTTGCATTTATATTACATGCCAAAAGAATCATACTCTTTTCAAGCATATACACCTATAATGGATTCTTTTGAAATTAATGCATTAACATAAATATTTTTGTTCAAATATTTTGTCATCATCAAAAAGGGGGAGATTGTTGCTCCTAGATTGATTTTGATGATTACAAAGCAGATTGAAGGGATACAAATAATTTTAAAATGAAAAAGTCCTTATGCTCTTCAAGGGCAAAATCATAATTTCACTAAAATCCTGATTTGATAGTACCATTTGGTAGAACAAATGATTTGAAATCTATTGGTGAAAATTTCATTGTGTTTGGACTTATATTTTTGAAGTTATGAAGGTTTGAAGTGCATGAGTCGACTCATGAGTCAACTCATGGCACTGTGAGCTGATTGGCACGCAAAAATTCTCCTTGGCACGCTAGTTTTCTGGCTTGGCACGACCTGTGAGTCGACCCATGAGTCGACCCACAAGGCATGAGTCGACTCATGAGTCGACCCCTGCTAATTTGAGCCAAGAATTTCCAGAAACGCATTCTCTGATTTTTGCAACAGAGGTCGACTCATGAGTCGACCCCTGAAGCATGAGTCGACTCATGAGTCGACCCCTGCGACGGGAAATGTCAGCAACGGCTATTTTTTTGCCCATTTTAATTGCCATTTATGCTTCCTAAAAATCCTCTAACGGCTCTTTATCTACCTAAATTGTTTTCTCTTGCTTCTAATGCTACAAAATGCTTTAAATGGTGAAAGAAATTGCAGATTAAATAGCGGATCAAACGTGAAATCAAAAAAATGAGAAGAACAGAAGAAAGGATCCGAAATTTGCAAGAAAATGCTGAGATCAACGAAAAATCTAAAAAGAAAAAGAGAGAGGATCCACAATATACCAGAGAGATTGTGAAAGAGAAAAGCAAGATCTTTCAAGGAGAGAATTCTTCACGCCTATTGTTTCAATCTTGATCTAGAGATCGTTCAAAGCTTTCAAGAGATCTTCAATCAACAATCAACCTCTTCTCAAGCATTCAAGCGTTCATCCACTTTGAGAAAATCCGAAAAAGGGGTTCTTCATTTGAGTAAAGCTTTTATTGTTATATTCGCTCATTTAAAGGAGCTGTTATTGTATTAATCTGTGCTCTAAATTTTCTAACTCTTTGTGAGTTTTTATTCTTATTTTTGGAGGATTTCCAAAACAAGGAAAGGTTGATCCGAACCTGAAATCGGAGTGTTTTGGGTTTACTTGTACCCGGGAAACAAGTGATCTAGCTTGGGATAGCTAGTGTCGGAGTTTCCGACGTTTTGTATTCGGGTTGAATACAAAGGATAGTGGATTGAAATTCCCAAGTAGGATCTTGGGGAGTGGATGTAGGTGCAAGGTTAGCACCGAACCACTATAAATCCTTGTGTTTGTGGTGTACTTTATCACTTCACTTTATTTCTTTATTATATTCTTGCATTCCTGCTTTAGGTAATTAATATTGAATTAAAGTCTTTGTTTTGATCTTCATAAGTAATCTGTTGGGCTTAAAATTTTTAGAAACCCAATTCACCCCCCCCTCTTGGGTTGCATAGCTGGGCAACAGACAAGCTCATGGGACCTAATTTCGATAGCTGGTATCGAAAATTGAAAATCATCCTTGAGCATGAGCGGATCCTTTATGTAGTAACGGATCCAGCCCCTGAGGAGCCAGCTCCGAACGCTAGTAAGGCGATCAAAGACACTTATCAGAAGTGGCTCAATGATCGCTCTACCGTCCGATGTATTATGCTGGCAGCAATGAATGATGAGTTCAGCCGCAGGTTTGAGAATGCTCAGCCACAGAAGATGCTTCAAATGTTGAACGACTCCTTTGGCACGCCTGACGACGTTGAAAGACACAAAACTAATTGTGCCAATTTCAATGCTCGGATGAGGGATGGGGCCTCAGTCACTGATCATATACTGTACATGATCGAGATGATTGAGCACCTGAGCAAATTGGGTTTTCCTCTGCACAAGCAGCTCGGTAAGGATGCGATCCTTAATTCCTTGCCCAAGTCCTTCCTCCCATTTCTTACTCATTTTCGAATGACAAAGCCTGTAGTAAACTACCACGGGTTGTTGGGGTTGCTGCAGAACTTTGAGAAGGATCACCAGCTCCATAAGGAGTCGGTGAATGTAGTGGGAGGGTCTTCTTCTCATCGTCGACCCTTTGGGAAGGGGAAGAAGAACAAGAAGAAGAAGAATAAGAAGGTGCAGCTTTATGCTGGGACGGTTGCACAGGGTCAGACCAAGCAGCGCAAGCCCGACCAAAGCCAGATGGAGTGCTTCTTTTGCAAGAAGCAGGGGCATTGGAAGAGGAACTGTCCTCAATACATTGCCTCCCTGGACCCGAACAGGCCAAAGAAGAAGCAAGGTAATTATATGATAACTCCTTGCAACTTTTTCATATGTGATACTACTTCCTGGGTATTGGATACCGGAAGCCCTTATCATATTTGTAATTCGATGCAGGGTCTGCAGGTCAGTAGGAGATTTGATGAACGCGAGAGGTTCCTGAACGTTGGAGATAGAAGCAAAGTTTTAGTTCTAGCTTTAGGAATCATGAGTCTTGTAATCAATTCTCGTAATGTAATTCTGAGTGAATGTCACTATTGTCCAAGCTTTTTATTAAATATTATTTCTGTAGGCCTTTTGGCCATGTACGGTTATGATTTTTTAATAAAAGAAAATATTTACAATATCATTTTGAATGATGTTACAATGTTTGTTGGATAATTAAATAATAGAATTTACTTACTATCACAGCCTGTTAATGTGGTTCAAAACTTCGGTAAACGCCCCAGAATAGATAATGTGTCAGAAGTCTACCTTTGGCACTGTAGGCTAGGTCATATCAATAAGAACAGGATAAACAGTTTGGCTCAAGAAGGAATTCTTGAACTTGGTGATTGTGAATCACTTTCAACCTGTGAGTTTTGTCTTCTTGGAAAGATGACCAAGTCACCTTTTACTGGAAAAGGTGAGCGAGCCAGTGAACTCTTGGGTCTGGTACATTCTGATGTATGTGGACCTATGAGCTCAAGTGCAAGAGGTGGATATTTCTACTTCATAACCTTCACAGACGACCTATCGAGGTATGGGTATGTCTACTTAATGAAGCATAAGTCGGAGTCATTTGAAATGTTCAAACTATTCTGAAATGAGGTAGAAAAACAAACTGGGAAGTGTATTAAAATTCTTCGATCTGATCGAGGAGGTGAATACCTTTCTAATGAGTTTCTGACATATCTAGGGAAGAATGGAATTCTCTCTCAGTGGACTCCTCTTGGAACACCACAGCATAATGGTGTGTCTGAAAGGAGGAATCGGACCTTATTGGACATGGTTCGATCTATGATGGGGTTTGCTGGTCTGCCGATCTCCCTCTGGGGATATGCACTCGAATCGACTTGTTACCTTCTAAATAGAGTTTCGAGTAAGTCTGTAGCCAAAATACCATATGAGATATGGATAGAACGTAAGCCAGTACTCTCGTACCTTAGGGTTTGGGGGTGTCCAGCTTATGTTAAATGTTTAATTACAGTCAAGCTTGGACCTAGATCTGACAAGTGTAATTTTATAGGGTACTCAAAAGAGACCAAAGGGTATTATTTCTACCTTGCTGATGAGCAAAAGGTGTTTGTCAGCCTTAAGGCAATCTTTTTAGAAAGAGAGTTTCTTAGTGAAGGAACTGTTGCCTCTAAGGTCGAACTTGACAAAGTTCGACAGGTGGAAAATCCGACACATGTTACTGAACCTGAACTGGATTTGATTAGATCAGATCCGGAGCCCATTGATTATGCACCCTTAAGGTGGTCTGGTAGAGTACCACATCAACCGGACAGATACTATGGTTTCTTGGTCCGGGATGGCGATCCTGTCGAACTTGATGAAAACGATGAGGATCCGATCATCTACATGGATGCAATGCAGAGACCTGACTCTGAGAAATGGCTAGAGGCCATGAAATCCGAAATGGAGTCCATGAAGGTCAACGATGTGTGGACATTGGTTGACTCTCCCGAAGGAGTGAAACCCATAGGGTGTAAGTGGGTCTTCAAGAGGAAGAGGGGCGCAGATGGAAAGGTGGAGACCTATAAAGCTCGTCTGGTTGCCAAGGGATATCGTCAATGTTATGGTATATACTATGAAGAGACATTTTTTCCTGTGGCAATGCTCAAATCCATTCGGATTATGCTTGGATAGCTGCCCATCTAGACTATAAAATCTGACAGATGGATGTGAAGACAGCCTTCCTAAATGGAGAGCTGGATGAAGAGGTGTATATGATACAACTTGAAGGGTTCACATCCACAGATGAGTCTAAGGTATGCAAGCTACAAAGGTCCATTTATGGACTTAAACAGGCATCTCGGAGTTGGAACATACATTTTGATAGGACAATCAAAACATATGGCTTCGTTAAGAATGGAGAAGAGTCCTGCATTTATAAGTGGGCTAATGGTCCAGTAGTAGTATTTCTTGTATTGTATGTGGATGACATTCTCTTAATCGGGAATGATGTCCCTGCATTACAGGGAATAAAGATTTGGCTATCATCACAGTTCTCCATGAAGGATCTGGGAGAAGCTTCCTACATCCTAGGGATGAGGATCTATAGGGATAGATCCAAAAGATTGCTTGGCTTATCCCAGTCCACGTACATTGATACTATGCTAAAAAGGTTCAGCATGGAGAATTCCAAGAAAGGCTATCTACCGATAGGCCATGGAATTTCTCTCTCGAAAAGGGATTGTTCGACAACACCTCAAGAAAGAGAGCGTATGGGTAGGATTCCATATGCTTCGACAGTGGGATCTATCATGTATGCCATGACATGTACACGACCAGATGTGGTATACTCACTAGGGGTAGTGAGTAGATACAAATCTGATCCAGGGGAGAATCACTGGAAGGTTGTTAAAACCATCCTGAAGTATTTAAGAAATACTAAGGACCAGTGGCTTGTATATGGTGAATTAGACTTGAGACTATAGGGTTTACAGACTCTAGTTTCCAGTCTGATCGCGATGACAGCAAGAGTGTGTCAGGATTTATTTTTACCCTTAATGGTGGGGCTGTCTGCTGGAAGAGTTCCAAGCAGCATACTGTGGCTGATTCAGTATGCGAGGCGGAGTATATTGCTGCATCAGATGCTGTCAAAGAAGTGGTGTGGCTGAGAAAATTCATCACCGAGCTCGGAGTAGCACCCTCCCTTGTTTGTCTAGTTTTGCTCTACTGTAACAGCACTGGAGCCATTGCTCAGGTGAAGGAACTGAAGGCACACCAGCAGACGAAGCATTTTCTGCACCACTACCATCTCATCTGGAAGATCGTGGATTGAGGTGACATCGACCTTCAGAAGATCGATGAGAAGGAGAACCTGGCCGACCCATTCACTAAAGCCATTGCGGTGAAGGAGTTCAACGACTACAAGTCGAAGATGGGTATTAGATACTGCACCGATTGGCTTTAGGCCAAGTGGGAGATTGTTGGGAATAGTATCTCAAAGCCAATCGTCAGCCTGTTGATGGTTGTGCTCCTTTTGTATTAGTACATGAATTATAAATAAATAAAAGTTATTTTGATATTTTTTCATCACAAATGTTTCATCTTCTAATGAACTCCTGTGTTGTGGTGAGTCTTTAGGACTATTTAGACTCGACAAAGGAGGATTTGTTGCTTAGTCCTTAAACCTGTTCGTGACCAAATGATACATTGTTACCAAGGATGACAATGTTTATCGAGCATACGTCGTTGTGTGCCATATGGGTTGGTTGTCCTCATAACCAAGGAGTGTGGAGACACTGGTATGGCATTCAGGTGAGATGTAATGGTACATCTGAACTGAACGTGACCGACTCCGGAGCTATTTCTGCTATCAAGATTTGCTCCAATGGGATATGGGTATAAATGTCCCTCCGACCTGAGACCGCCATGGTGACTTGCAAGCAACTCACTGCACTTAGGCACTGGACTATCTGAATTTCTAATTCAGTGACAGAAGGCTGCTGGGTGTAGTCAAGTACTTGACTTGTCGGTGCGTGTGTCAGGATGGGATTATCCACTCTAGTTTAGGAGCTGTGTACAGTCGTGTTTCAATTTAGCAAAACCTTGGCCAGGGTAATCCTAGTGAGGAGTCACAGGACTAATTGAGTTGAGCACGATTCAGATGATCTCAGCAGGGTTGACAGTTTAACCCTGAGTCGTCCTAAACACAGGGGTCAAAAGGGATGAATTATACGGTAACCATATTCACGTAGGTTCTGAATGTTGCGATTGTGACTATTCGACCTATCCGATCATCGGATACCATTGCTAGATGGTCACTTCGATAGTACAGGAATTGGTTCCTGTGCTACCGGCTTAGGTTCGAACCTGCGGGGTCACACACATTAGAGGTTCCTTTCTGATCTGATGGCTGATTATGAGTCTTATGTGTCTGGGACTCTATGATTGAGAATTAGGATTCTCTGATCATGAGTTCCACACATTTTGGGTATCAGGATCAAAATTTTGAATTTCAAATTTTGAATTTGAAATTTGAACTCTTTGATCAGGGTTTCATATCGATGGTCTCTGATGCCTAATTGCCCATTGAATTTGGACTCAATATTTATGAGAAGTTTAATTAGTGATTTGATCTCTAATTAACTAAATTTGATTGAGTAATTATTTTTAGATCAAGTCCAATTGAATTAGATTCAGTTTGGATTGACCCGATTAGGTTAAGTGTTGATCTAATCGCTAAGGTGGTTTAGTCCCTGATTTGATCAGGGGTTAGGCTTAGTTAATTCTTAATTTGATTATGATTTTATTGAGCCTAATTAAGCCTAACTATGTTGGGTTTAATCTGGTCTAATTGTGCTTAATCTATTTTATTTAGGTTGGCTCAATTTGAATCAAACCACCTTGTTTTAAATTCCCTGCGCCACCCAACTTCCTTGCGCCCATTTGAATTCACGAGAAGAAATTTTCTCATGAATTTTCTCCCATGCAAAGCTCTCTCACACCCATATTTTTGTGCACCAATTATTTGGATTAACTTGATTTGTTACCCATCCAAATTCAAAGGGGTTTTGAATTTGAATGGATAACCAAATAACCATGCGCCAGCTTATCCTCTTTTGTGCGCCCCATATTCCACACGAGAAATGGTTTCTCGTGAAAGTCTCCATGCACAAAAAAAAAAAAAAAAGGCCACGCCATCTCTTCTTTCTCGCACAAATGGATGAGGATAAGATTGGTTGACACTTGAATTCAAATTTGATTTGAATTTAAGTGAGCAACCACCTCTTCTTATCCACTCACACTCTTTCAACATCTCTTGCGATGTTTTATAAAATGAGAAAGGGAGGGGGTGTGGGAAAAAAAAAAGAAAGAAAAGATAAGGGGCATGGGGAGGTTCCGAAAAAATTTTGAAGTGTTCAAAATTTATCGAGAAGAGAGAAAAAGGAGAGAGAAGTGGGCGCAGAGTTTTTGGTGTGTACCCCAGAGTTTCTACCTAGGTTTCGGGAAGTGAGATTGGTATACCACGAGTGTCGTGAGTTCACTAAATTTTAGGGAGAGATCCATCAACCTCTCAACCAACCGTGCAGATAATCCAGAGCATCCGAGGAGTCGGCACACATCGATCGAAGGAGTTCGATCAACATCAGCCATCAAAAGGGTGAAATCACGAACTAGCATTCGTAAGGAGCCGATCAGACGGGAGCTTCGTGTGGATGATCGCAGAGGCTAGATATTTGTGTGGCTGTGATGTGATAATCAGAGCCCCTCAACGGTGATCAGATTGCGGTGATCGACTACCCACAAAAGGTGATGTGTTCTGAACACAGTACAGTAAAAAGTTTACTGTTTCAAATTTGAATTTCAAATTTAAATGCATGCTGTTGTATCATATTTAGATCCTAGTGTAGGGTTAATTATTATTAATTTATGAGATTAATTAATAATTTTACTGTAAAAAAGTAATTTTGAAAAAATTTTAAAATTACCATTTTGCCCCTGCACTGAATTTTCACTTCAGACTTTCCATTGGTGAAGTCCGGTAGGAGTCCGATTGCTAGAGAAGTCCAACTAGGATTCGCCTGATGTGAAAGCTCATCTGAAGATTATCCGTCAGAGAAGTCCGATTTCATGAAGAATCTGACGGAGGGTCGGCCGGCGGTGGACTTCGGATGGCGTCAGGGAGGTTCGACAGAAGCTGTAGAAGGCTTCGGATGATGATCGATCGTTGTAGAAATTCAGCTACCGGAGTCCGTCCGTCGTAGAAGCTCATCCGATATCCATCCGCTATGAAAGTTCGGACAGAGTCTAGTCCTTGTAGAAGGCTGAAAGGAGATCACTTATTATAGAAGCTTGGTCGAAGATCGGCTATCGTGGGAGCTCGGAGTATCGATCTGGCCGATGGGTCCTGTCCCATTGTAGAAGCTCATCTGGGATCCGACTATGAAGAAGCTCGGTTGAAGTCTACCTATAATAAAAGTTCAAAAGAAATGTATTTACAGTAGGGGCTCGAATGGAATTTGCTTACAGTAGAGGTCCGGAGTAGACCGCTCGCTGTAGAAGCTCGGAGTAGACCGCTCGTAGTAGAAGTTAGGAGCAGACCGCTCGCTATAGGAGTTCGGAGTAGACCGCTCATAGTAGAAGTTCAGCTCTCACAGGAGCCTAGTTGGAATCCTGAAGGTGGTCGACTGCCGTAGAAACTTGGATGGAGTCTGATTACCGTAGAAATCTCGTTGTCAAAGAAGCTCAAATATTGATGAAGTTCAGAAGGAGCTCTGAGGATAATAATGATCACTGTAGAAGGTCGGCTGACAGTGAGGCCTAAAGAGCCTTTGGAGCAGCCTGGTAGATGGATGGAGAAGCTCATTGTCGGAGAAGTCCAGAAGCTCGGACAGTCAGGGGGATTCAGAGAGATGCTACACAAGGTCGGAAGCCAGAGAAGCCTTGGAAGGGTCGGTCTTTTACAAACTTCGGTCGGGGGGCATTTTATACCCAACACAAAGCATGTATAAGTTAGATCTGAAATTATATATGTGATATGTAACTTAGATCTAACTAGTTTTGTAGTTAAATTAATATTTCTGATTAAGATGTTCCTCATGGCCATCCGATCATAAGAATAAAATAGGGTTTAAGACCCTCTCCTCCCATTCAATGGGGTGTTCTTATGGCGTGTAGGAGTACTGTGCGTTCATCCTTAATCAGAAATCAAAATTTACCTTTCTACAAAACCCTAGATCCTAAAACCCTAGGATTTATTTTACATGTTTTGTTTATGAACCCAAGACTTAATTAATGAATTAAGCCTATGAAATCAAATTAGGTCTAAAATTGAGAATTTCAGATCTAAGCCATTTTCATAAAATTAGGTTTGGGCTTGGGTAGTTCAATTAGGTCTAGGGGTTGATCAAACCGAATCAAAAGTTGGTTAGGTGGGATTATGAAAGCTTATAATTGACCAGCCTAATAGGATTAAGTCTAGGTCAAGGTTGAATCACATTCATATGTGACTAGATCAAGTTAAGACCTAATTTGGCTCAATGGTTAGAGCCTGGATTGTAGACTAACCCAATTAGTTCTGGTTCGACAATTTAGTGTCTAAGGTAAGTTAGGCAGATGCGACCGACTGGTTTTTAATTGGGAGCTACTCGACTCGAATGCATGTTTGTCAAGTTAATGGCATATCCCTCCCACTGGTCTCACTTACCTGGCCATATGTGTCGACCCAGTTCTGATTTGAGGTGGCTAAAATTTGAGCTAACCCATAACACTAGGTTAGTCATAATTGTTATGACTATGTCAAGTCAAGTTTAATGAGACCTAAATCAAATCTCCCTAAGAAAATATTAAGTCTAAGGTCTTCCACCATTGTGGATGTGCGGGTCTTTTTCGGGGTTGATTGCTCTCGACTGGTTACAGTGGCTTAGTTGCATCAAAAAGACGCAACCATGTCCATTAGGCATGGGATGCTATGGATTAGAGGATGGATTGTGCTCAATATTCAAGATACGGTGAGGAACCCAATCAGAAATCTAATTTGTGCAAATGGTGGGTCTGACTTATTAAGGATTGGAGCAACATTTCGGGCATGGTGAGCTTCATGGATTAGAGACCAAGTTTTGGATACACCATGATTAGAGAATCATTGGACAAGAGTAGTCCACTCATCGGTTGACCCATCACCAATAACTATTAGGTGAGGTGGTGAGCCAGTCGGTGAGACCACACCACCCACTAGAAATCACTAATCATGAAGATTTTCACATCTCTACCTAGGGAGTGTAGGGATCTGAGAAAATAGTGGGAGTCTAATTTGTTTAAAAATGAAACCCCTAAATAAATTGATTAAGTCTAATTACAAAATCTAACTAGAAACTTTTGACTCTCTACAGAAAACATGTCTGCATCCAACCCCCTGACCAACATACTAGACACCCACAGATTGACTGGACTAATTTCATGGACTGGTTGAGGAACTATAGAATTGTTCTGGGTTTTGAAAAATTGACTCATGTCTTGGATCAGGACCCACCTACCATGCCTGCACATCCGACTGCTAAGCAGAGAGCGTCTCTAAAAAAGTGGATGGATGATGATAACAAAATCAGGTACTACATGTTGGGTGCCATGTCTGATGACTTTCAGTGCCAGCATGAGAACATTATGACTACTCGCCAAATGTTGGCTCACCTACAAGAGTTTTTGGCGATCAAAGTCGCACAGTCAAGTATCAAGTCTGCCAAAGACCTTTTAAGACTAAAATATGTGATGGGCAGTCAGTCCAAGATTATTGTTTGACAATGATCAAGGACCTTGTGGAGGTTGAGAAGCTTGATGCCATTTTAGATAGGAATTTTCAGATTGATGTGATCCTTCAGTCCTTATCTGATGCATATGGTCAGTTCATCATGAACTTCCATATGCATAAGATGCAGTGTACCTTGGCTGAGTTAATGAACATGTTGGTTACGACTGAGCTTTCTTTGAAGGGTTCAAAAAGCTCAGTCCTTACTGTGGAGCGGACTTCTTCCAAGAGAAAGTCTTTCGGAAAGAAGAAGAAGTCTGCAAAGAAGCAGAAGGTGGATGGGAAGAAGAAAAAGATGGAACGGAAGAAGAAGGCTGCTGAAAAGGAAAAATATTTCCACTGCAATTCAGACGGCCATTGAAAGCGAAACTGTCCTCAGTACCTGGCCACCCTAAAGAACAAGAAGTATGGTCCTTTTGGAGGAATGCTCATTATAGAATGTAATCTTATGGTTTCCTCTGCATCCAGTTGGGTACTTGACTCTGGTTCTAGTGCTCATTTGTGTACTTCTATGTAGGGTCTTGAGGAGAGCAGGAGGCTGAGGGATGGGGATATAATCCTATGCATCGAGAATGGAGTAAGAATTGCTGCTGTGGTCGTGGGAACCTACCCTCTGCGATTACCGTTAGGATTAGATTTAGTTCGTAGAGATTGTTATTATGTGCCTGCAGTAAGTAGGAATTTGATTTCTGTTTCATGTTTAGCACAAGAAGGCTATATGATTAGCTTTCATAAGAACCATTGTAACATATTTTATAAAAATAATAAAGTTGCAAATGGTTTTCTTATTAATGGTCTCTATCAGCTACATATTGATGTATCTGTATTACATATCGAGCAAAATATGAATGCCATGAGAATTAAAAGGCCTAGAGATAGTCTAAATGATAGGTATCAGTGGCACCTAAGGCTAGGTCATATAGCGAAAGATAGGGTTAACAAATTGGAGAAATCCGGACTATTGAGTCCGTTGACTTTCGAATCATATCCAGTTTGTGAATCATGCCTTCAAGGCAAAATGACCAAGCTTCCTTTTACAGGACATGGGGAAAGGGCCACAGACCTACTTGCCCTAGTACATACAGATATATGTGGCCCATTTGATGTATCGGCTAGAGGTAACTATGTCTACTTCATTACCTTCACCGATGATATGTCTAGGTATGGGTATGTGTTTCTAATGAAACACAAGTCTGAAGTCTTTGAAAAGTTCAAAGAATTCAGACATGAGGTAGAAAAATAAATAGAAAATCTCATTAAGATTTTTCGATCAGATCGAGGAGGCGAATACCTTAGTCAGGAGTTCCTAGACTATCTTAAGGATAATGGCATAGTCTCTCAATGGACTCCACCTAGAATGCCACAACTCAACGGGGTCTCAGAACGGAGGAATTGGACCCTATTAGATATGGTCCGTTCCATGATGAGCTTCACGGACCTCCCTGAGTTTTTTTGGGGCCATTATCTCATGACAGCAATATATATATTGAATAGGGTTTCCTCTAAAACCGTTCCTACCACACCGTATGAGATATGGCATGTTAAGAAGCCAAGTCTGAGTCATCTCAGAATTTGGGGTTGTCTGACTTATGTCAAGAGACAGCAGGCTGACAAGTCAGAATTCAGATCTTTTAGAGCTCAGTTCATAGGATATCCTAAAGAGTCATTAGGATACTATTTCTATATTTTGGAAGATCACAATGTGATTGTGAATCGACATGCTATTTTTTTTGAAAAATAATTTATTCAAGATGGTGGTATCGGAAGAATAATTAAGCTCAAGGAGAATGTCTCCCAAGAGCAACGAGCTAAGGAACCTAAGGATCCCAATCAATTAGAACCAGTCCTAACATAACCTCTTTCACCTCATAGATCGACTAGGATTCTCATCTTCTTGAAAGGTACTTAGGTACTATACAAGAGGAAGTAGAGGAAATGTTCCTCACGAAAAATGGAGCTCATGGTGATGACCCCAAGACCTATGACGAGGCTATTGAGAATAGTGTCCCAAAGCCAATCATCAGTCTGTTGATGGTTGTGCTCTTTTTTATATTAGTATATGAATTATAAATTAATAAAAATTATTTTGGTATTTTTCATCACAAATTATTTCATCTTCTAATGAACTCCTGTGTTGTGGTGAAGTCTTTAGGACTATTTAGACTCGATAAAGGAGGATTTGTCATTTAGTCCTTAAACCTGTTCGCGATCAAATGATACGTTATTACCAAGGACAATAACATTTATCAAGCATAGGTCGTTGTGTGCCATATGGGTTAGTTATCCTCTTAACCAAGGAGTGTGGAGACACTGGTATGGCATACAGATGAGATATAAGGGTACATCTGCACTGAACGTGACTGACTCCGGAGTATTTTCTGTCGTCAAGATTTGCTTTGATGGGATATGGGTATAACTGTCCCTCCGACCTGAGACCGCCACGGTGACTTGCAAGCAACTCACTGCACTTAGGCACTGGACTACCTGAATTTCTAATTCAGTGACGGAAGGATGCTGGGTGTAGTCAAGTACTTGACTTATCGGTGCATGTGTCAAGATGGGATTGACCACTTTAGTTTTGGAGCTGTGTACAGTCATGTTTCAATTTAGCAAAATCTTGACCAAGGTACTCCTAGTGAGGAGTCACAGGACTGTTTGAATTGAGCACGATTCGGATGATCTGATCAGGGTTAACAGTTTAACCCTAAGTCATCCTAAACACAGGGGTCAAAAGGGATGAATTATACAATAACCATATTCACATAGGTTCTGAATGTTGCGATTGTGACTATTTGACCTATCCAGACATCGGGTACCATTGCTAGATGGTCACTTCGATTAGTACAGAAATTAGTTCTTGTGCTACTGGCTTAGGTCCGAACCTGCGGGGTCACACACATTAGAGGTTCCTATCTGATCTGATGGCTGATGAAGAGTCCTAATGCTCGTGGACTATGAGTCCTACATATCTGGAACTCTATGATCGAGAATCAGGATTCTCTAATCATGAGTTCCACACATTTTGGGTACCGGGGTCGAGAGTCCCACTGATTTCGGACTTTTTGATCAGGGTTTCATATTCATGAATTCTGATGCCTGATTGCCCATCAGATTTAGACTCAGTATTTATGAGAGGTTTAATTAGTGATTTGATTGCTAATTAACTCAATTTGATTATGTAATTATTTTTGAATCAAGTTCAATTGAATTGGATTCAGTTGGGTTTGACCCGATTAGGTTAAGTGTTGACCTAATCGTCGAAGTGGTTTGATCCCTGATTTGATCAAGGGTTGGGCTTAGTCAATTCCTGATTTGATTAGAATTTTATTGAGCCTAATTAAACCTAATTATGTTGGATTTAAATTAGTCTAATTGGATCTAACTTATTTTAATTAAGTTGGTTCTATTAGGTTGATTTAAAATTAGAAACCACATTGACATCTACTCCCTGTGCCACCTCACTTCTTCTGCACCCATTTGAATTCACGAGAAATAACTTCTCATGAATTTTCTCCCACCCAAAGGGCTTCCCATGCCCACACTTGTGCACCAATTATTTGGATAAACTTGAATTGTTAGCCATTCAAATTCAAAGAGTGTTTGAATTTAAATGGATAACTTATCCCTTACGCCTTCTTGCCTTATCCATCTTGTGCGCCACTTATCATACACGAGAAAGAGTTTCTTGTGAAATGTCTCCATGCACAAGAGAAGCCATGCCTCCTCTCTTCTCATGCATAGAGTGGATAGGAATGAGTTGGTTGGCATTTGAGTTCAAATTCAATTTGAATTCAAATGAGCAACCACTTATCTTTATCCTCTCACGTGGAAAAAATGCTGCAAAGATGTGGTCTTGCATCATTTTAAAAAGGAGATAAGAGAGGGCATGTGCACAGAGCATCAGAGAGAAAAGGATGGCATGAGAGAGGTTTCTTGCATGAGAAAAGAAAAGAAAAGAAGAGAAAAGGAGAGAGAAGTGGGCGCAAGCTTTTCTTGTGTACCCTAGGGTTTTGGCTTAGGGTTCGGGAAGTGAGAACGTGAGCTACGAGTGTCGTGAGCCCACCAAACTTCAAGAAGAGCTTCATCAACCTCTCTATCATCTTTGCTGATGATCCAGAGCATCCGAAGAGTCGACAGACATCGATCAAAGGAGTTCGATCAACATCGGCCATCAAAAAGGTGCAGTCATGAACTAGCATTCGTGAGGAGCCGATCAGACCGGGAGCTTCGTGTGGATGATCCATAGAGTTGAGACACACTGTGTGGCTACGTTGTGACGATCAAACCCTCCCGATGGTGATCAAGTTATGGTGATCAACTACCTACACAAAGGTAATGTGTTCTTAACAGATAGCAGTAAATTATTTACTGTAGAAGTTTGAATTTCAAATTTAAATGCATGCATACTATATATCATATTTAGATTCTAATATAGGATAAATATATGTTAATTAATTAAATTAATTAATAATTTTTACTGTAAAATAATGATTTTGAAAAGTTTTAAAATTATCATTTTACCCCTGCACTCAAATTTCTCTTCAAATGGTATCAGAGCGGGTTCTAAAATATGATATATATATATTTGCATGCGTAGATTAAGTTGTAATCTAGATGTTTAAATTTGAAATTTAAAATTTAAAATTTAAAATTTAAATTTTAAAATTTGTTTGAAATTCAAAATTCAAAAAATTGAAATTCAAAATTCAAAATTTGAATTTTGAAATTTAAAATTTAAAATTTGAAATTCAAAATTTAAAAATTTGAAATTTGAAATTTAGTTAAAATTTTAAATTTGAAATTCAAAATTTAAAATTCAAAATTTGAAATTCAAAATTTTGAAATTTAAAATTTATTTGAAATTTAAAATTTAAATTTTAAAATTGGTATATTTAGATATACTTGATCCAAGTAGCAAGTAGTCTAATTGGGTTGGTTGCCATGGTCGTCCGATCAAAGGAGAAAAGTAGAGTTTAAAGGCCCTCTCCTCCCATTCGATGGGGTTCTCCTATGGCAGTAGGGGTGCCACTGTAATTATATCCCATGTAGATGAAGTAGCGAAAGGACTTAATTATAAATGTTCAATTGTAAAATTTATCATGAATGTGTTAGATTAGATCTAAAGGAATATTCATGATTTATTTTGATTGAGTTATTTTCTGTTATGTAATTAGCAATAGGATTGCTGTTTATGAAATGTGCTAATCTGTTTGTGAAATAAGTCAACATATTTGGTGAACAGAAAATAAAACCTTTCAAATTTAAAAATTATTTTCGAAATACCAAACCCTGACCCATCAGCCCAAATACTTAATTAAAAGAATTAAGTATTGTCAAGTTGGTCTAGAATTATGAATTAAGACCTAAGACAATTGCACAAACTTGTGGATTAATGGGTTAGATGGATTAGGTCCATAATTGGGTTAGACCTAAGGTTAGCTTAAAGAAATA
The DNA here is from genome assembly GCF_000442705.2 of Elaeis guineensis. NCBI lineage: Eukaryota > Viridiplantae > Streptophyta > Magnoliopsida > Arecales > Arecaceae > Elaeis > Elaeis guineensis. Next base: position 71,920,617 of record NC_025998.2, read on the forward strand.
GACTAAATTAGAGTAATTAGTCAAATCTAATCAAAAGTTGAATTAGATTAGGTCATGGACACTCTAGACTCAACTCCAATAGTTGTAGTTGAATGGGTCCATGTCTTTAACTAGACCAAGATGGACTTAATTCATGGCTACGCGATGGAACCCTATTTACTAAGTTGATCAAATTAAAACTAATAAACCGGTTGGTGTCTAAGGTAAGTTCGGCAGTTTGACCAGTGGTTCTTAAGTGGGAGCTACTCGCATTGATTCGATCTCTGATGAGTTAATGGCATATCCCCACCACTGATCTCACTTACCTGGCCAACCTGGTGAGTTAGGTTTTGATTAGATCACTTGGTGATTAGGGCTCACCCATGTCATTAGGTAAATCAGTGTGACTGATTTAGGTTCTCCTAATGCCGGCTTTAATTAAATCCTTTTTAATCTGACTTGGTGAAGTCAGTGGGAGGATTGAAATTGGCCGATTAATTTCTTCTCTTCTATCCTTTAATAAAATCTTCAAAAATTATTAGGTCCCTAAAATGATTAAGTTATAATGATAACTAAGTCATGACCTCCCATTAAGTGAGTAATAATGAGTCCATTAGTTTAATAATCACTGGAGGCCCAAAGGCCTGGTGCTTATTGACTAATGGAATTATCATTCATAGTATGATAATTTGGTTGAGTCTTTCTGATGGTGGTCAGGTTGGCCGGCCAAAGTCGGGCCTGATCATTTATTGGTCTGATTCACCAAATCAAGTCATGTTAATGGTTGGACCTAACTAGATCTTTTCAGTGGAGGCCAAAGCCTACTGATTAGATTCTGGGGCAAGATAAATTATTAGAAGTTGTTTAAAGAAACAACTGGTTATAAACCTATCCATAGATGCACATGGGTTGACCAACCAAAGTTGGGCTCGTGTGTAGTCTGTGTGGATTCTAGTACCCACTAAAAAATTAAAGTAATTCTTCGAATTGGAGGTTGAGGCTACCAGTTCGTAAAAATACGGGAAGAAACTTTAGACTAAAGTCTAAGTCTTTAGTATTAATAATTTATGTACTAATATAGGTTTGGTTTTTTTTTTATGTAGCTATGGCCACTACCCTATTGCTTCGGTCATTATTAGATAATGACAAGCTCATGGAACCTAATTTCGATAGTTGGTATCGAAAATTAAAAATCATCCTTGAGCATGAGCGGATCCTTTATGTAGTAATGGATCCGGCACCCAAGGAGCCAGCCCCGAATGCTAGAGGGACGGTCTGAGACACTTACCAGAAGTGGCTCAATGACTGCACCACCATTCGATGCATAATGCTGATGGCAATGAATGATGAGTTCAGCCATAGGTTTGAGAATGCCCAACCGCAGGAGATGCTTCAAATATTGAACGACTCCTTTGGCATGCCTGACAATGTTGAAAGGCACAAAACTTGTTGTGCCATTTTCAATGCTCGGATGAGGGATGGGGCTTCAGTCACTAATCATGTACTGTACATGATCGAAATGATTGAGCACCTAAGTAAATTGGGCTTTCCCTTGCACGAGCAGCTCGGTAAGGATGCGATCCATAATTCTTTGCCCAAGTCCTTCCTCCCCTTCCTTACTCATTTTCGAATGATAAAGCCTGCAGTGAACTACTACGGCTTGTTGGGATTGCTGCAAAACTTTGAAAAGGACCACCAGCTCTATAAGGAGTCGGTGAATATTGTGGGAGGGTCTTCTTCTGATCGTCAACCCTTTAAGAAAGAGAAGAAGAACAAGAAGAAGAAGAATAAGAAGGTGCAGTCGCATGCTGGGACGTCTGCATAGGGTCAGACCAAGAAGTGCAAGCCCGACCAGAGCCAGACAGAGTGCTTCTTTTGCAAGAAGCAGGGGCACTAAAAGAGGAACTATCCTCTATACATTGCCTCCCTGGACCCGAACAGGCCAAAGAAGAAGCAAGGTAATTATATGATGACACCTTGCAACTTTTCCATTTGTGATACTATTGCTTGGGTATTGGATACCGGAAGCCCTTATCATATTTGCAATTCGATGCAGGGTCTGCAGATTAGTAGGAGATTTGATGAAGGCGAGAGGTTCCTGAACGTTGGAGATGGAAGCAAAGCTCCAGTTCGAGCTTTAGGAATCATGAACCTTGTAATCAATTCTCGTAATGTAATTCTGAGTGAATGTCACTATTGTCCAAACTTTTTATTAAATATTATTTCTGTAGGCCTTTTGGCCATGTATGGTTATGATTTTTTAATAAAAAAAATATTTGCAATATCATTTTGAATGGTGTTACAATGTTTGTTGGATAACTAAATAATGAAATTTACTTACTATCATAGCCTGTTAATGTGGTTCAAACCTTCGGTAAATGCCCTAGAATAGATAATGTATCAGAAGTCTACCTTTGGCACTGTAGGTTAGGTCATATCAATAAGAACAGGATAAACAGATTGGCTCAAGAAAGAATTCTTGAAGTTAGTGATTGTGAATCACTTCTAACCTGTGAGTCCCATCTTCTTGGAAAGATGACCAAGTCACCTTTTATTGGAAAAGGTGAGCGAGTTAGTGAACTCTTGGGTCTGGTACACTCTGATGTATGTGGACCCATGAGCTCAAGTGCAAGAGGTGGATATTTCTACTTCATAACCTTCACAGACGATCTATCGAGATATGGGTATGTCTACTTAATGAAGCATAAGTCGGAGTCATTTGAAATGTTCAAGCTATTCCGAAATGAGGTAGAAAAATAAACTGGAAAGTGTATTAAAACTCTTCGATCTGATCGAGGAGGTGAATACCTTTCCAATGAGTTTCTGATATATCTTGGAGAGAATGGGATTCTCTCTCAGCGGACTCCTCCTGAAACACCACAGCATAATGGTATGTCTGAAAGGAGGAATCAGATCTTGTTGGACATGGTTCGATCCATGATGGGGTTTGCTGGTCTGTCGATCTCCCTCTGGGGATATGCACTCGAATCGGCTTGTTACCTTCTAAATAGGGTTCCGAGTAAGTCTGTAACCAAAATACCATATGAGATATGGATAGGACGTAAGCTAGTACTCTTGCACCTTAGGGTTTGGGGGTGTCCGGCTTATTTTAAACATTTAATTACGGACAAGCTTGGACCTAGGTCTGACAAATATTATTTTATAGGATACCCAAAAGAGACCAAAGGGTATTATTTCTACCTAGCTGATGAGCAAAAGGTATTTGTCAGCCTTAAGGCAATCTTTTTAGAAAAGGAGTTCCTTGGTGAAGGGACTGTTGCCTCTAAGGTCGAACTTGAGGAAGTTTGGTAGGTAGAAAAATCGACACAAGTTACTGAACCTAAATCGGATTTGATTAGTTCAAATTCGGAGCCCATTGTTTCTGCACCCTTAAGGCGGTCTGGTAGAGTACCATATCAACCAGACAGATACTATGGTTTCTTGATCCGAGACGGCGATTCTATTGAACTAGATGAAAATGATGAGGATCTGATCACCTACATGGATGCAATGCAGAGACTTGACTCTGAGAAATGGCTAGAGGCCATGAAATCTGAAATGGAGTCCATGAAGGTCAACGATGTGTGGACATTGGTTGACCCACCCAAAGGAGTAAAACCCATAGAGTGTAAGTGGATCTTCAAGAGGAAGAGGGGCACAGACGGAAAGGTGGAAACCTATAAAGCCTGTCTAGTTGCCAAGGGATATCGTCAACGTTATGGTATAGACTATGATGAGACATTTTCTCCTGTGGCAATACTCAAATCCATTCAGATTATGCTTGCGATAGCTGCCCATCTAGATTATGAAATCTAGCAGATGGATGTGAAGACAGCTTTCCTAAATAGAGAGCTGGACGAAGAGGTGTATATGATACAACCTGAAGGGTTCACATCCACAGATGAGTCTAAGGTGTGCAGGCTACAGAGGTCCATTTATGGACTTAAGCAGGCATCCCGGAGTTGGAACATACATTTTGATAGGATAATCAAGATGTATGGCTTCGTTAAGAATGAAGAAGAGCCCTGCACTTATAAGTGGGCTAATGGTCCAATACTAGTATTTCTTGTATTGTATGTGGATGACATTCTCTTAATCGAGAATGATGTCCTTGCATTACAGGGAATAAAGATTTGGCTGTCGTCACAGTTCTCTATGAAGGATCTGGGAGAAGCTTCCTACATCCTAGGGATGAGAATCTATAGGGATAGATCTAAAAGGTTGCTTGGCTTATCTCAGTCTACGTACATTGATACTATGCTGAAGAGGTTCAGTATGGAGAATTCTAAAAAAGGCTATCTACCGATAGGCCATGGAATTTCTCTCTCGAAGAGGGATTGTCCAACAACACCTCAAGAGAGAGAGCATATGGGTAGAATTTTATATGCTTCGGTAGTAGGATCTATCATATATGCCATGACATGTACACGATCAGATGTGGCATACTCACTAGAGGTAGTGAGTAGATACCAATCTGATCCAGGGGAGAATCACTAGAAGGTTGTTAAAACCATCCTGAAGTATTTAAGAAAAATTAAAGACCAGTGGCTTGTTTATGGTGAATCAGACTTGGGACTTATAGGGTTTACAGACTCTAGTTTCCAGTCTGATCATGATGACAGCAAGAGTGTGTCGGGATTTATTTTTATCCTTAATGGTGGGGCTATCTACTGGAAGAGTTTCAAGCAGCACACAATGGCTGATTCAGTTTGCGAGGTGGAGTATGTCGCTGCATCAGATGCTGCCAAAGAAGTGGTGTGGCTGAGAAAATTCATCATCGAGCTCAGAGTAGCACCCTCCCTTATTGGTCTAGTTCTGCTCTACTGTGACAGCTCTGGAGCCATTGCTCAGGCGAAGGAACCAAAGGCACACCAGTGGACGAAGCTTATTCTGTGCCGCTACCATCTCATCTGAAAAATCATGGATCGAGGTGACGTCAACCTTCAGAAGATCGATGGAAAGGAGAACCTGGCCGACCCATTCACTAAAGCCATTGCGGTGAAGGAGTTCGACGACTTCAAGTCGAAGATGCGTATTAGATACTGCACCGATTGGCTTTAGGCCAAGTGGGAGATTGTTGGGAATAGTGTCCCAAAGCCAATCATCAGTCTGTTGATGGTTGTGCTTCTTTTTGTATTAGTATATGAATTATAAATTAATAAAAATTATTTTGATATTTTTTATCACAAATTATTTCATCTTCTAATGAACTCCTGTGTTGTGGTGAAGTCCTTAGGACTATTTAGACTCGACAAAGAAGGATTTGTCATTTAGTCCTTAAACCTGTTCGCGATCAAATGATATGTTGTTACCAAGGACAACAATATTTATGAAGCATAGGTCGTTGTGTGCCATATGGGTTGGTTGTCCTCTTAACCAAGGAGTGTGGAGACACTGGTATGGCATACAGGTGAGATGTAAGGGTACATCTGCACTGAACGTGACCGACTCTGGAGTATTTTTTGCCGTCAAGATTTGCTCTGATGGGATATGGGTATAACTGTCCCTCCGACCTGAGACCACCATGATGACTTGCAAGCAACTCACTGCACTTAGGCATTGGACTACCTGAATTTCTAATTCAGTGACGGAAGGATGCTGGGTGTAGTCAAGTACTTGACTTGTCGGTGCATATGTCAAGATGGGATTGACCACTTCAGTTCTGGAGCTGTGTACAGTCATGTTTCAATTTAGCAAAATCTTGGCCAGGGTAGTCCTAGTGAGGAGTCACAGGACTATTTGAATTGAGCACGATTCGGATGATCTGATCAGGGTTAACAGTTTAACCCTGAGTCGTCCTAAACACAGGGGTCAAAAGAGATGAATTATATAGTAACCATATTCACATAGGTTCTGAATGTTGTGATTGTGACTATTCGACCTATCCAGATATCGGGTACCATTGCTAGATGGTCACTTCGATTAGTACAAAAATTGGTTCTTGTGCTACTGGTTTAGGTTCGAACCTGCAGGGTCACACACATTAGAGGTTCCTATCTGAACTGATGGCTGATGAAGAGTCCTAATGCTCGTGGACTATGAGTCCTACATGTCTGAAACTCTATAATCGAGAATCAAGATTCTCTAATCACGAGTTCCACACATTTTGGGTACCGGGGTCGAGAGTCCCACTGGTTTGGGACTTTTTGATCAGGGTTTCATATTGATGAATTCTGATGCCCGATTGCCCATCAGATTTGGACTCAGTATTTATGATAGATTTAATTAGTGATTTGATCACTAATTAACTCAATTTGATTGAGTAATTATTTTTGGATAAAGTCTAATTGAATTGGATTCAGTTGGGTTTGACCCGATTAGGTTAAGTGTTGACCTAATCATTGAAGTGGTTTGGTCCCTGATTTGATCAGGGGTTGGGCTTAGTCAATTCCTGATTTGATTAGAATTTTATTGAGTCTAATTAAGGCTAATTGTGTTGGGTTTAAATTAGTCTAATTGGACCTAACTTATTTTAATTAAGTTGGTTCAATTAGGTTGATTTAAAATTAGAAACCACCTTGACATCTACTCCCTGCGCCACCTCACTTGTTCTGTGCCCATTTGAATTCATAAGAAATAACTTCTCATGAATTTTCTCTCATGCAAAGGCCTTCCCACACCCACATTTGTGCGCCAATTATTTGGATAAACTTGATTTGTTAGCCATTCAAATTCAAAGGGTGTTTGAATTTAAATGGATAACTTATCCCTTGCACCTTCTTGCCTTATCCATCTTGTGCACCACTTATCATACCCAAGAAAGAGTTTCTCATGAAATCTCTCCACGCACAAGAGAAGCCATGCCTCCTCTCTTCTCATGTGTAGAGTGGATAGGAATGAGTTGGTTGGCATTTGAATTCAAATTCGATTTGAATTCAAATGAGCAACCACTTATCTTTATCCTCTCACACGGTAAAAACACTGCAAAGATGCGGTCTTGCATCGTTTTAAAAAAGAGATAAGAGAGGGCGTGTGCACAGAGCATCAGAGAAAAAAGGGTGGCGTGAGAGAGGTTTCTTGCGTGAGAAAAGAAAAGAAAAGAAGAGAAAAGCAGAGAGAAGTGGGCGCAAGCTTTTCTTATGTACCCTAGGGTTTTGGCTTAGGATTTGGGAAGTGAGAACGTGAGCTACGAGTGTCGTGAGCCCACCAAACTTCAACGAGAGCATCATCAACCTCTCTATCATCTTTGCTGATGATCCAAAGCATCTGAGGAGTCGACAGACATCGATCGAAGGAGTTCGATCAACATCGGCCATCAAAAAAGTACAATCATGAACTAGCATTTGTGAGGAGCCGATCAGACCGAAAGCTTTATGTGGATGATCTGCAGAGGTCAGACACACTGTGTGACTGCATTGCGATGATCAGACCCTTCCGACGATGATCAAGTTGCAGTGATCAACTACCCGCACAAAGGTAATGTGTTCTGAACACATAGCAGTAAATTGTTTACTGTAGAAGTTTTAATTTCAAATTTAAATGCGTGCATGCTATATATCATATTTAGATCTTAGTGTAGGGTAAACACATATTAATTAATTAGATTAATTAATAATTTTTGCTATAAAATAGTGATTTTGAAAAAGTTTTAAAGTTACCATTTTACCCCTGCACTCAAATTTCTCTTCAGAGGTGATATCAGATATCGACTCTGAGAAATATTTAGAGGCAATGAGATCAGAAATTGACTAGATGCACTCAAACCAAGTCTGGACCTTGGTAGATCCACCTGAAGGTATTGTACCTATTAGGTGTAAATAGATCTTCAAGAGAAAGATAGGTGCAGATGAGAATGTGGAGACATTCAAAGCTAGGCTCATAGCGAAAGATTATAGTCAGTGCGAAGGCATTGACTATCAGGATACCTTTTCGTCCATAGCCATGCTAAAAACCATCCGCACATTGCTTGCTGTTGCAGCCTATTTCAATTATGAAATATGGCAGATGGATGTAAAAATGATGTTTTTAAATAGATATCTTGAGGAAGATATCTATATGGAATAGCCGCTTGGTTTCACATCCAGTGATGATGATCACAAGATCTGCAAGCTGCAAAGGTCCATTTATGGACTTAAGCAAGCATCTCGGAGCTGGAATACTCGTTTCAATGATGTGATCAAAATGTTTGATTTCATTAAGAATGAGAAGGAACCATGTGTGTTCAAGAAGGTCAGTGGGAGTGCAGTTGTCTTCCTCATACTGTACGTAGATGACATCCTTCTAATTGGAAATGATATTTCTATGTTGATCTCAGTCAAAATATGGTTGTCTAAGGAGTTATCTATGAAAGAACTAGGAGAGGCATCCATTATACTGGGTATTAAGGTCTATAGAGATAGACCAAATAGGATGCTGGGACTTTCACAGAAGATGTACATAAAGGAGGTGCTAAAAAGGTTTAGCATGAAAAACTCTAAAAGAGGTTTAGTACCTTTTAAACATGGCATTCATCTCTCCAAGAAGATGTGCCCTAGCACACCTGAGGAGATTGAATGCATGAGCAAGATCCCTTATGCTTCCACAATAGGGAGCCTCATGTATGCCATGCTATGTACATGACCTGATATAGCCCATGCTGTGAGTGTCACAAGCAGATATCAGTCGAATCCAGATGAAGAGCACTGGTCTTCTGTGAAATGTATCCTTAAGTACTTGAGAAGGACTAAGGATATGTTTCTAGTCTTTGGGAATGGAGAACTCCAGGTTCAGAGATTTATAGACTCGAATTTTATGTCTGATATAGATGATCGATAGTCGACATCTGGGAGTCTGTTCATTTGCAATGGTGCAGTTAGCTGGAAGAGTTCCAAGCAGACGGTGATTGCTGATTCTACCATGGAGGCAAAGTATATTGCTGCATCGAAAGATAAGAAGGAGGTATTCTGGTATAAGAAGTTTGCCATAGAGCTTGGAGTGATGTCATCGGATGCCATCCCTCTTTACTACGACAATAATGGCGCCATAGCCCTAGCTAAGGAGCCAAGGTCTCACCAGAAGTCCAAGCATATCGAGCTACGATTCCATCTGATCCGTGATTACTTCGTAAAAGGTTATGTCAAGGTTAAAAGAGTCGACTCCACAGATAATGTGCCAGACCCACTGACAAAGCCATTAGGCCAGCAGAAGATCGAAGCCCACCTTGAGAAGATGGGGCTTAGATATGTAGCCAATTGGCATTAGGTCAAGTGGGAGTTTGTTAGATGTGTGCCCTAGATACCATATTGGCTGACACATTCCTATACAAATGTAAGGACAAATTTATAATTTTGACTATAAATGGATAAAAGGGTTATTCTGCTATCATATTGTATACATTATATCTGTGATACATCTTTTGAGTTAGTAGGAATGTTAATTCATATTTTCAAGAGTTGAAAATTTAATGCATGAGTTTACATAACTAACTCATAAATAGCTCCTGACCATAGGATCATCACGAGGATGGTGATCGATCTGGAAGGTTGGTGTACGATCGCTTCCTTAGGATAGATGTGTCTTGAGTCTACGGTGTGGAGACACCAGAGCAAGAGTACAGATATTTGTTGAGAATGTTAGTACTGAGTGTGACCACCTCGAGCAGTCATAAGGAAGTCTACCTTCTCGTCGATGACTAGCTCAATGCCTGCAACTGTGTGTCTAGTTCTTTGACTTGAGGTACATCGACAGTTCACCTTGAGTGTGTTATTGTTTGACTACACAATAACTTGATCTCCTAGCCATTCGAAATCCTGAGGTGTATGTTGGCTGTAGCATATTCATTGTAGGAACCAGATTGCACCAAGATGGGATCTATCAACCTCGATAGATAAGAGTAGTCCTATGATGATCGAAAGATTGAGTCCTTAAGCTCATGGCCATGACAGAGTGAAATAATGGAAAAAAGTTTTTCATTAAGGTTTCACATCGGATTTGGATCGATCAATTGATTCATATAACTGATGTTGGGTTTGACGAGTTCACCTTAACCCTAATTCAGTCGGGACTCATGATAGAAGAACTCAATCACACAGGTAGCTGCACCGAGAGGTTCATCTTCATTTTTGATGGGTTGCCACCATATACTGCTAGGTGTCACTGGTGGATTTTGAGAGTAATTAGAATGATCTTGATGATTGATCATTCTAATTGTCTGAATCAGAAGAGTTCTAGTCCATCGAAAGGAGTTTCGATGATGTCAATGATGAGATCACGACATATCTCATTACCATACGGAAATGAACCTAACTGGATCACACAAATAAGAGTTAGGATCTGGATATCATCAATTGAGCTAGTCCAGTTCGATTGATTTGGATTAGATCTAATTAGGTTCAAGAAAATCATGCTAGCACACGATTGAGCCTAACTTTTTCCTCGTGTAATCTTTTCTATCTCGACTGAGCCAAATATGATTTGACTCACCCAGAGAACCTTGAGAAGGTTTCTCTCAGTCTAACTGGAGCTAGTTCAGCTCAAAAAAGTTTTATCGTAATTCATGAGATGAATTTAAGACAACACCTGCTAATTCCTGTCACCTGCCATTTTTCGTTTTAGGACATTGGTCAAACGTTGACCCATGGACCTTGGACTGAAGGCCACTTGGCAAGAGATCATTAAAATTTTTTTTATGGAGTGTCCACCTACTAATTTTACCCTCAAAGTGAGTGCCATAATCAGATATGGCGTGCGCCCCAAGTGGATAAGGATAGAGTCCCATGAGATGAGGACTCTAATCCCTTGATCAACTTGGACTGTGGGGCGCCAATCTCACTATGCTTATCTAGTGTTGACACCAACAGTAGGAGGGATTGTGGGGATTCTTATCTGATATGATCAAATGACATCACTCTACCAATCAAATTTTTTTCAAAATTAATTGAAACTTTTTGATTGGTCGAATGATGTGGCACTGCATGGCGCAGCAGGGTCTATTTAAACCATGTCTGCGCCTAGGGTTTAGTGACTCTACTCAATAACCAGCAAAAACCTAAATCCTCTCCACTTCTCCATGCCCCATCTACTCTTCTCCCTCCCTTCTTCATGTCCAAGAGGTTGGGCATCCATCTGGTTCTTATCCAAGGTGTGGTGGCTTCCTGATTAGAAGGCTGTTGAGATTTGTCGAGAAGCTACTGCTCCAGCTTCAGAAGATCTTTTGAAGATCTTCCAGATCAGATCCAGATCAGATTTTTGGAGCAAAGATTCATGAGGAGAAGACAATCTAGATCCTACTCAATTAGATATCGATAGAGGTCAGATGACTGCATGACTATTTTAGAACCTCGGGAATTGCTGCGATCATCTACAGGGTAATCTAGTTACCCTAGAGGTATTTCTCTATTCCTCATGATTTTAGATTTAATTTTAGATTTAATATTAGATAATAAGAATTAAATATAATAGATTTTAGATCTAAAATATCATAGGATAATTTTTTTTGAAATATTCCACCCCAGATCTCATTAGATCTGGAAGATCCTACAAGGAAAAAGCCAATTTTTTCTTCAACTGGTATCAGAGCTAGGTTGATGGCTCTATTTTAGATCTAATTTAGATCTAATTTTAATTTTTATTTATCTAATATTAATAAATTTTAGATGTCACATCATAGGTGATAGGATCTAAAATTAAAAAAAAATTAAAATTAAATCTAAGTAGATCTAACATGTATGAGATGCATGACTAGACTAGGAGTAGTTTAATCTATGAATAGTCTTATAGTTTTATATTTTAATGTGATTAAAATATAAATTAGATCTAATTTATTTTTTGATTTTTTGATATTATAAATATTATATTCAGATCAAAAAATAAAAAATAAAAATTTAATTAATACATAAGATTGATCTGTTGCATGCCTAGACTAGTTGTAGAATTATTCTAGCAACTGTCTAGAATAGATTTTATATTGAATAGTTCAATTTAAATCATATTTTTTAGATGTTATATATGATGTATCAGATCTGAAAGCATATTAATTAGATCAGATTTTAATACATGAGATGTATGCAAAGCATGTATAAGTTAGATCTAAAATTATATATGTGATATGTAACTTAGATCTAACTAATTTTCTAGTTAAATTAATATTTTTGATTAAGGTGTTCCTCATGGCCGTCCGGTCATAAGAACAATGTAGGGTTTAAGACCCTCTCCTCTCATTCAATGGAGTGTTCTTATGGCGTGTAGGGGTGCTGCGCGTTCATCCTTAATCAGAAATCAAAATTTACTTTTCTGCAAAACCCTAGATCCTGAAATCCTAAGATTTATTTTATATATTTTGTTTATGAACCCAAGATTTAATTAATGAATTAAGCCTATGAAATAAAATTAGGTCTAAAATTGAAAATTTCGGATCTAAGCCATTTTCATAAAATTGAGTTCGGGCTTGTGTAGCTCAATTAGGTCTAGTGATTGATCAAACTGAATCAAAAGTTAGTTAGGTGGGATCATGAAAGCTAATAATTGACCAGCCTAATAGGATTAAATCTAGGTCAAGGTTGAATCACATTCATATGTGACTCGATCAAGTTAAGACCTAATTTGGCTCAGTGGTTAGAGCCTGGATTGTAGGCTAACCTAATTGGTTCTGGTTTGATAATTTGGTGTCTAAGGTAAGTTGGGCAGATGCGATCGACTGGTTTTTAATTAGGAGCTACTCGACTCAAATGCATTCTTGTCAAATTAATGGTATATCCCTCCCATCGGTCTCACTTACCTTGCCATATGTGTCGATCCAGTACTGATTTGAGGTGGCTAACAATTCGATCTAACCCATGCCACTAGGTTAGTCATAATTGTTATGACTATGTCAAGTCAAGTTTAATGAGACCTAAATCAAATCTTCCTAAGAAAATATTAAGTCTAAGGTCTTCCACCATTGTGGATGAGCGGGCCTTTTTCGGGATTGATTGTTCTCGACTGGTTACAGTGGCTCAGTTGCATCGAGAAGATGCAACCATGTCCATTAGGCATTGGATGCTACGGATTAGAGGATGGGTTGCGCTCAATATTTTGAATACGGTGAGAGACCCAATCAGAAATCTAATTCGTGCAAGTGGTGGGTCTGACTTAACTAAGGATTGGAGCAATATTCTAGGCACGGTGAGCTTCATGAATTAGAGATCAAGTTTTGGGTGCATCATGATTAGAGAATCATTGGACAAGAATTGTCCACTCATCAATTGACCCATCATCAATAACTGTTAGATGAGGTGGTGAGCCAGTCGGTAAGACCGCACCACCCACTAGAAATCACTAATCATAGAGATTTTCACATCTCTACCTAGGGAGTGTAGGGATCTGAGAAAATAGTGAGAGCCTAATTTGTTTAAAAATAAAACTCCTAAACAAATTGGTTAAGTCTGATTGCAAAATCTAACTAGAAACTCTTGACTCTTTACAGAAAACATGTCTGCGTCCAACCCTCTGACCAAAATACTAGACACCCACAGATTGACTGGACCTAATTTCAAGGACTGGTTAAGGAACTACAGAATTATTCTGGATTTCGAGAAACTGACTCATATCTTGGACCAGGACCCACCTGCCATGCCAGTATGTCTGACTGCTGAACAGAGAGCATCCCTGAAAAAGTGGACAGATGATGATAACAAAGCCAGGTACTACATATTGGGTGCCATGTCTGATGACTTGTAGCGCCAGCATGAGAATATTATGACTACTCGTCAAATGTTGGCTCACCTATAGGAGTTGTTTGGTGAACAAAGTCGTGCAGCCAAGTATCAATCTACCAAAGACTTTTTAAGGCTAAAATGTATGATGGGCAGTCAGTCCAAGATCATTGTTTGACAATGATCAAGGACCTTGAGGAGCTTGAGAAGCTCGGTGTCATCTTAGATAGAGATTTTCAGATTGATGTGACCCTTCAATCCTTGTCTGATGCATATGGTCAGTTCATCATGAACTTCCATATGCATAAGATGCAGTGTACGTTGGCTGAGTTAATGAACATGTTGGTTACGGCTGAGCTTTCTTTGAAGGGTTCAAAAGGCTCAATTCTTACTGTGGAGTGGACTTCTTTCAAGAGAAAGTTTTTTGGAAAGAAAAAGAAGTCTGCGAAGAAGCAGAAGGTGGATGGGAAGAAGAAGAAGACGGAACTGAAGAAGAAGGCTGCTGAAAAGAGAAAATATTTTCACTGCAATTCAGACGGCCATTGGAAGAAGAATTGTCCTCAGTACCTAGCCACCCTGAAGAACATGAAGGATGGTCCTTCTGGAAGAATGCTCGTTATAGAATCTAATCTTATGATTTCCTCTGCATCCAGTTGGATACTTGACTCTGGTTCTAGTACTCATCTGTGCACTTCTATGCAGGGTCTTAAGGAGAGCAAAAGGCTGAGGGATGGGGATATAATCCTACGCATCGGGAATGGAGCAAGAGTTGCTGCTGTGGCCGTGAAAACCTACCCTCTACGATTATCATTAGGATTAGATTTAGTTCTTAGAGATTGTTATTATGTGCCTGCAGCAAGCAAGAATTTGATTTCTATTTCATGTTTAGCACAAGAAGGCTATATGATTAGCTTTCATAAGAACCATTGTAACATATTTTATAAAAATAATAAAGTTACAAATAGTTTTCTTATTAATGGTCTCTATCAGCTACATATTGATGTATCTGTATTTAATATCGAGCAAAATGTGAATGCTATAGGAATTAAAAGGCCTAGAGATAGTCTAAATGATAGGTATCTGTGGCACCTACGGCTAGGTCATATAGCGAAAGATAGGGTTAACAAATTGAAGAAATCTGGACTATTGAGTCCGTTGAGTTTCGAGTCATATCCAGTTTGTGAATCATGTCTTCAAGGCAAAATGACCAAGCTCCCTTTTACAGGACATGGGGAAAGGGCCACAGACCGACTCGCCCTAGTACGTACAGATATATGTGGCCCATTTGATGTGCCGGCTAGAGGCAACTATGTCTACTTCATTACCTTCATCGATAATATGTCTAGGTATGGGTATGTGTTTCTAATGAAACACAAGTCTGAAGCTTTTGAAAAGTTTAAAGAATTCAGACATGAGGTAGAAAAACAAACAGGAAAGCCCATTAAGGTTCTTCGATCCGATCGAGGAGGTGAATACCTTAGTCGGGAGTTTCTAGACTATCTTAAGGATAATGGCATAGTCTCTCAATGGACTCCACCTGGAATGCCACAACTCAATGAGGTTTCAGAATGGAGGAATCGGACCCTATTAGATATGGTCCGTTCCATGATAAGCTTCACGGATCTTTGGGAGTTTCTTTGGAGACATTGTCTCATGACAGCAATATATGTATTGAATAGGGTTCTCTCTAAAATCATTCCTACCACACCGTATGAGATATGGTATGGTAAAAAGCCAAGTCTGAGTCATCTCAGAATTTGGGGTTGTCCGACTCATATCAAGGGACAGCAGGTGGACAAGTTAGAATTCAGGTCTTTTAGAGCTCGATTCATAGGATATCCTAAAGAGTCATTAGGATACTATTTCTATATTTTGAAAGATCACAATGTGATTGTGAATCGACATGCTATTTTTCTTGAAAAATAGTTTATTCTAGATGGTGGCATCGGAAGAATAATTAAGCTCAAGGAGAATGTCTCCCAAGAGCAACGAGCTAAGGAACCTGAGAAACCCAATCAATTAGAACCAGTCCTAACACAATCTCTTCCACCTCGTAGATCGATTAGGATTTTCCATCCTCCTGAAAGATACTTAGGTACTGTACAAGAGGAAGTAGAGAAAATATTCCTCACGAAAAATGGGGCTGATGGTGATGACCCCAAGACCTATGACGAGACGATATCAGATATCGACTCCGAGAAATGGTTAGAGGCAATGAGATCAGAAATTGACTCGATGCATTCAAATCAAGCCTGGACCTTAGTAGATCCACCTGAAGGTATTGTACCTATTATGTATAAATAGATCTTCAAGAGAAAGATAGGTGCAGATGAGAATGTGGAGACATTCAAGGCTAGGCTCATAGTGAAAGGTTATAGTCAGTGCGAAGGCATTGACTATCAGGATACCTTTTTGCCCGTAGCCATGCTAAAAACCATCCGCACATTGCTTGCTATTGCAGCCGATTTCGATTATGAAATATGGCAGATGGACGTGAAAATGGTGTTCTTAAATGGATATCTTGAGGAAGATATCTATGTAGAACAGTCGCTTGGTTTCACATCCAGTGATGATGATCACAAGATCTGCAAATTGCAAAGGTCCATTAATGGACTTAAGCAAGCATCTCGAAGCTGGAATACTCGTTTCAATGATGTGATCAAAATGTTTGGTTTCATCAAGAATGAGGAGGAACCATGTGTGTTCAAGAAGGTCAGTGGGAGTGCAGTTGTCTTCCTCGTACTATACGTAGATGACATCCTCCTAATTGGGAATGATATTTTCATGTTGATCTCAGTCAAAATATGGTTGTCTAAGGAGTTCTCTATGAAAGATCTAGGAGAGGCATCCTTTATACTGGGTATTAAGGTCTATAGAGATAGACCAAATAGGATGCTGGGATTTTCACAGAAGATGTACATAAAGGAGGTGCTAAAAAGGTTTTGCATGAAAAACTCCAAAAGAGGTTTAGTACTTTTTAGACATGGCATTCATCTGTCCAAGAAAATGTGCCCTAGCACACATGAGAAGATTGAATGCATGAGCAAGATCCCTTATGCTTCCGCAATAGGAAGTCTCATGTATGCCATGCTATGTACACGACCTGATATAGCCCATGCTGTAAGTGTCACAAGCAGATATCAGTCAAATCCAGATGAAGAGCCCTGGTCAAGGCTTTACTAAATTAAAATACAGTGATACATCAACTTCAATAATCTGAAGGGGTTAATCCCATCTTGATCCACATATAGACTTCGCAAGTACTTGACTGTACCCAGTAGCCATCCATCACTGCATTAAAAATTTAAGTAGTTCGACACCAAAGCACAGTGAGTTGCTTGCAAGTCACTATGGTGATCTCATATCTGAAGGATATTTATACCTATGTATTTTGTGAGCAGCTCTTGACAATAGAATGCTCGACAGGTGAGTCACTTGTTCAGTAATGATGTACCCTTATATCTCACCTGTATGCCATACCAGTGTCACCACACTCCTTGGTTAAGAGAATAACCAACCCATATGATACACAATGACCTTCACTCGATAAACGTCATCATTCTGTTATGACAATCATTTGATCACAAACTTGTTTAAGAACTATATGATAAATTTTCTCTTTATCGTATGCTGGCATAATTCTAAGGACTTCATCACAGTACAAGAGTTCAAGAAAGATGTCACTTTATGATAAAAAATATTAGAATATCTATTATTCAATAATTCATATACAAGATGAACTCAATCGTCACATGATTGATTTTAGGACATAATTTTCAACAACTCCTACTTGGACTAAAGTCAGTTGGGATAGTATCTTATACCCATCTTTCATTTGAAGTCATCAAACTCTTTGATCCCGAGAGCTTTAGTGAAGGGGTCGGCTTGGTTCTTCTTTTCGTCAATTTTCTAAAGCTCGACGTCACCTTGGTTCACGATCTCTCGCACTAGGTGATAGCGGCATAGAACAAGTTTAGTGTGATGGTGCGACTTAGGTTCTTTCACCTGAGCTATGGCACTGGAGCTGTCACAATACAACAGGACAGGACCATCAATAGAAGGTACAACTTTCAGCTCGATAATAAACTTTCACAACCACACCACCTCCTTTGCAGCATCCGATGCAGCAATGTATTTTGCTTTGCATATAGAATCAGCCACAGTATGTTACTTGAAATTTTTTCAGCAAACAGCTCCTCCATTCAAGGTAAATACGTAGCCCGACATGCTTCTACTGTCATCACAATCTGACTAAAAATTAAAATCAGTACATCCCATAAGTTTCAGATCAGAGTCTCTATAGATAAGCTATTGGTCTTTAGTATTTCTTAAATACTTAAGAATTACTTTTGCAATCTTCCAATGCTTCTCATCCAGATCTGACTGGTACCTACTCACTATCCCTAGTGAATAGGCCACATCCAGCCTCGTACATATCATAGTGTACATGATAGATCTCATTACCGAAGTATATAGTATTCTACTCATGCGCTCTCTCTCCTCAGGAGTTATCGGATAATCCTTCTTGAAAAGAGTAATTCCATGGCCTATCGGAAGATAGCCTTTCTTAGAATTATTCATGTTGAACTACTTCAATATGGTGTTAATGTACGTGGATTGGGACAATCCAAGCAACCTTCTAGATCTATCCCTATAGATCTTCATCCCTAAGATGTAGGATGCTTCTCTCAAGTTCTTCATAGAAAATTATGATGATAACTATAGCTTCACACTCTGCAAAGTCGGGATGTCATTTTTTAGTAACAGTATGTCATCCACATGCAGCACAAAAAAATGATCACAAAATTAAAAGTCCATTTGTAAATGCAAGGCTCTTCTCCGTTCCTAACGAAGCTATACATTTTGATTACTTTATCAAAATATATATTCTAACTCCTCGATGCCTACTTAAGTCCATAAATTGACCTTTCCAGCTTGCACACTTTCGACTCGTTTGTGGATGTGAACCTTTCAGATTGTATCATATACACCTCTTCTTCCAGTTCTCCATTAAGAAAAGTGATTTTGATATCCATCTACCAGATCTCATAATCTAAGTATGCAGCGACAGCAAGCATAATCCGGATGGACTTGAGCATTGCCATAGGAGAGAACGTCTCATCATAGTCAATACCATAATGCTGATGGTAAATCTTAGTAACTAGATGAGCTTTATAGATCTCTACCTTCCCATCTACTCCTCTTTTTCTCTTGAAAATTTATTTACACCCTATGAATTTTATCCCTTTGGATGGATTAACTAATGTCCAGACACTATTGATCTTCATAGACTCCATCTCGAACTTCATGGCCTCAAGCTATTTTTGAGAGTCGGGCCTTTGCATGGCCTCCATATAAGTGATCGGATCCTCATCGTTCTCATCAAGTTCAGTAGGATCATCATTCTAGATCAAAAAATTGTAGTATCTGTCCGACTGATGTGATACTCTATCGGATCTCCTTAATGATGTCTCTACTGGCTCCAAATTCGATTCACCAATCGAATCTAATTCTGTATGTGTCGGTCCTTCCACCTTATGAACTTCATCAAGTTCAATTTTACAGGCATTAGCTCCTTCACCAAGGAACTTCTTTTCTAAAAAGACTGCTCGACTGCTGATAAATACCTTTTATTTTGTAGTGAGACAGAAGTAGTATCCTTTAGTTTTCTTTGGGTACCCTACGAACAAACATCTATCGAACTTCGATCCAAGCTTATCTATCTTTAAATGCTTGACATAAGCTAGACACCTCCAAATCTTAAGATGTGAGAGCACCGACTTACATCCAGTCCATATCTCATATAGAGTTTAATCGACAAACTTGCTGGGCACCTTATTCAAAATATAGCAGGCAATCTCTAGAGCATATCCCCAAAAGGATATTAGCAAACTGAAAAAGCCCATCATGGATTAGACCATGTCTAACAAGGTTCGATTTCTTCTTTCGGATACACCATTATGTTGTGATGTTCCAGGAGGAGTCCATTGTGAGAAAATTTTATTCTCTTCTAGATATATCAAAAACTCATTGGTGAGGTATTCACCTCCTCGGTCTGATCAAAGGATCTTAATACTCTTTTCAGTTTGTTTCTCTACTTCAGCATGGAATCATTTGAACATTTCAAATGATTCTAACTTATACTTTATAAGATAGACATATCCATACCTTGATAGGTCGTCTGTGAATGTAATGAAGTAGTAGTATCCTCCTCTGGCACTTATATTCATAGGCCCACGTACATCATTATGTATTAGACCTACGACATCACTGGCTCTTTCACCTTTTTCTTTAAAAGATGACTTAGTCATCTTACCAAGTAGACAAGATTCACAGATAGGCAATGATTCACAATCATCTATCTCAAGGATACATTCCTTGATCAACTTATCAATCCTATTCTTGTTCACATGACCAAGCCTACAATGTCAAAAGTAGGATTTGCTGATATTATCTATTTTGGGATATTTACTATGTGTGTACATTATCCTAACAGATCGTGATATTATGTATATGTCATATTTTAATTATCCATGCATAATTATTGTTGGTGCAAAAATCCACCTGCGTCAGAGAAGCTGGAGTCGAGGGTGTCGCGGTCACCGCCGGGACCTGCAAAGGAAGTCTAAACCAGAGTTGGTGGTGCTCCGGCAAGACCCTCCGATGCTCAAGTCAGTTCTCTGCCTCAATAAGAATGGAGTGCTCGAACGAAAATTTTAGCAGAGTTTTGAGATAGAAATTAGAGCTTAGAGAATAACGATCTGGGGCCCCTTTTTTATAGGCAGAAGGAGCAATGGATTGATAGCGACGTTTGTAACCGTCTAGTAGTGGGCCGCTCGGGGCCAGGAGGAGTTTATTATGAAGAGTAATGGGGTGGAGTCATGGCTGTCACCATGGCTCGCCATGTGGAGTCTGTTGCAGAGAGTGGAGCGGCATCCATTATCCCGACTCGCCAGAGAGTGGTGGAGCCGCACAAAATCCATCGCAAAAAGTGGAGTAGAATCGTGGCCATTACTGCGGGCTGCCGCATGGAGCCTGTTACGAAGAGTGGTGGAGCCGCACAGAATCCATCGCAGGAGGTGGAGTAGAGTCATGGCCATTACTGTGGCCTATCAGGGAGTCCAGACCTGTCGGTCAAAGCTCGATTGAAGTGCCTGGCAGAGAGAGGTGGCTATCCATCTGAAAGGAGCTCGGATGTTGCTGGCGGGCCATCTACCATTGGGTGCCTTGAGCGTTAGTACCATAGGCGAGGGCCATTTACTGTAGGAGCTCAGTCAGAGGCTTTTTGTAGACAAAGTCCGGCTCCTGTAGGAGTCCGGACGAAGTCTTCCTATAGTCAGAGTCGGAGATGAAGTCCGACTCCCATAGGAGTCCGGACGAAGTCTTCCTGCAGTCGGAGTCGGGGATGAAGTCTGGCTCCCGTAAGAGTCTGGACGAAGTCTTCCTTCAACCAGAGTCAGGGATGAAGTCCGGCTCCCGTAGGAGTTCGGATGAAGTCTACCTGCAGTCGGAGTCGGGGATGAAGTCTGGCTCCCGTAGGAGTCCGGATGAAGTCTTCCTGCAGTCAGAGTCGGGGATGAAGTCTGGCTCCCGTAGGAGTCCAGATGAAGTCTTCCTGCAGTCGGAGTCGGGGACGAAGTCTGGATCTCGTAAGAGTCCGGATGAAGTCTTCCTGCAGTCGAAGTCAGGAACGAAGTCTGGCTCCTGTAGGAGTCCGGACGAAGTCTTCCTACAGTCGGAGTCGGGGATGAATTCTGGCTCCCGTAGGAGTCCGGACGAAGTCTACCTGCAGTCGGAGTCGAGGACGTAGTCCGGCTACCGTAGGAGTCCAGACGAAGTCTTCCTGCAGTCAGAGTCGGGGATGAAGTCCGGCTCCCGTAGGAGTCCGGACAAAGTCTACCTACAGCCAGAGTCGGGGACAAAGTCCGGCTCCCGTAGGAGTCCGGACAAAGTCTTCCTGTAGACGAAGTCAGGGATAAAGTCTGGCTCTCGTAGGAGTCCGGACGAAGTCTTCCTGCAATCAGAGTCGGGGATGAAGTCCGGCTCCCGTAGGAGTCTGGACGAAGTCTTCCTGCAGTCAGAGTCGGGGATGAAGTCCGACTCCCATAGGAGTCCGGGTGAAGTCTTCCTGCAGTCGGAGTCGGGGATGAATTCCGGCTCCCGTAGGAGTCAGGATGAAGTCTTCCTGCAGCCAGAGTTGGGGATGAAGTCCGGCTCCCGTAGGAGTCCGGACGAAGTCTACCTGCAGCCGGAGTCGGGGATGAAGTTCGACTCCCATAGGAGTCCGGACGAAGTCTTCCTACAGTCAGAGTCGGGGACGAAGTCTGGCTCTCATAGGAGTCCAGATGAAGTCTTCCTGCAGTCGGAGTCGGGGATGAAGTCCGGCTCCCGTAGGAGTCCGGACGAAGTCTACCTGCAGCGAGAGTCGGGGATGAAGTCCGGCTCCCGTAGGAGTTCGGATGAAATCTTCCAGCAGTCAGAGTCGGGGATGAAGTCCGGCTCCCATAGGAGTCCCGACGAAGTCTTCCTGCAGTCGAAGTCGGGGATGAAGTCTGACTCCCATAGGAGTCCGGACAAAGTCTTCCTGCAGTCAGAGTCGGGGATGAAGTCCGGCTCCTGTAGGAGTCCGGACGAAGTCTTCCTGTAGCCGGAGTCAGAGATGAAGTCCGGCTCCCGTAGGAGTCCGGATGAATTCTACCTGCAGCCGGAGTCGGGGATGAAGTCCAGCTCCCATAGGAGTCCGGATGAAGTCTTCCTGCAGTCGGAGTTAGGGATGAAGTCCGACTCCCATAGGAGTCCAAATGAAGTCTTCCTGCAGTCGGAGTCGGGGATGAAGTCTGGCTCCCATAGGAGTCCGGACGAAGTCTTCTTGCAGTCGGAGTCGGGGACGAAGTCCGGCTCCCGTAGGAGTCCGGACGAAGTCTTCCTGCAGTTGGAGTCGGGGACGAAGTCCGGCTCCCGTAGGAGTCCGGATGGAGTTTAAAAGGTGGTCGATCATCGTGGAAACTTGGGTGGAGTCCGTCTGTCGTGAAGAATCTGATCGATGCTGGTGGGGGTTTATTCGTCGGCTGAACTTGGGAATGCTGCGGAGGCTCGGCCGTCGGAAAGATGTCGCCGAAGGTCGGACGCCGGTAGAATCCTTGAGGGGTCACTCCTGACACGAACTTTGGTTGGGGGGGATTTTATACCCAAAACTAGTCCCCTTACTTTTGAGTTTGAGTTTCGAATGAAGGAAGTACGGAAAAATTTTCACAGCCGAAGTCATTTTCTTGAATTCTGCACACGACCGCCCTCAGAAATCTTGGCAATCAATGCGCGCGTGCTGGAGTCCTTTTTCGATTAGGGCGATCCGAAGAGTCCTTTCGGAATTCCCACCAGAGCGTAGTCCTAAGCGCCACACCATAATGGTCCCACCAGCAGCTAGCCCTACGTCACGGTGAGTGGGATACATGGCGGGCGCTGGTGGACTTAGGGATATCCACCACCATAACTGTGCCTGGCCCCGTCGCTTATTTAAGCCCCGTCCTTCCCTCCAGGGGCTTCACTTCGCCTGAGAGTCGACACCTTTCTTCTGCCTGAGAGTTTAGCCACTCCATCGGTGCCCTTTTCGACTCTAAGCACTCTTCGCACTAGTCTTCGCCATCTCCGCCGGCTCCCCATCGCCTTCAGTCTTTCAAGCCCCTTTGAGGGGTTCTCCCGCCAGGGCTTCTGCCCCGGAGGCCAATCTCGAGAGGATGCCACAGATCGAGAGGAGTAGGAGGAGAAAAACAGTGGCCTGCGAATTCTCCGACTGTCGAACTGTCACTGAGGGTTCCCACCGCCTCAAAGGGGGCTCGAGGGAGAATTCCTTCAACAACAGGGATTTAATAACGGAAACAACCGGTGAGCGCGTTCCGCCTGAGAATTTCAGAGTAGTTGAACGGGGTGACACCGGTCAAGGGGGCAGAGTTTTCATCACAAGCTGTGGCGGGTTTCTTGACGTCGTCGGGGCCGACGGACCAGAAGCGGTCGGCACTGATGGTGGGGCAGTAGAACTTGTTGTGGGGACGGTGGAAGTAGCGCATGCCGACCTTGCTGAAGTACCTAGGACGGTGGTTGTCGTGGAGCGCACGGTGGTGGTGCATGCCTCCGGTGCCATTGCGGCCTCCAGGGTACTTTCGGTTCTTCCTGATGCAGGTCGTCATCGCTTCTCCTTGAATTCTATCCCCCCCTTTTCCCCCTAGGGTTGGGGTTTCGACGATGGAGTGGAATGAGGCAGGGGGCGAGAGCCGAGGGGTTTATCACACGCACTGGAAAATGCTGCTGAGAAGGACGGAACCAAAAGGAGAAGTCGAAAGCTTGAAGTGGTCCCTAATGTGTTCCTTCCGAGTCTTGTAGTAATGTTTTTTTCTTTTCGGCCCTCAGGGTCTTGTAACGTACACCTTGTTAATTGAGAATGAAAAAGAGATTTTGTTACCTTGTCCACACTTTGCGTCAAATCGTCGTCTGTCGAGCTTCTTTCATTCGCTATTGTTATTGTTGTATTCCCCTCCTCTTTTTCTTTTTTTCTTCAGCCTTAAGGGCTCTGTAATGCATATTTAGTAAATAACATGAGAAGGAGATTTTCTGCTACTTCTTTTACTCACGTGTTGAATTGTCGTTTGCCGATCTTCCTTCGACTTTTGCCTCGCTCGATATCGATGCCATTCGGAGGTACCCGATCGCCGTCGCATGGATCCGTCTCTTTGTTTGTGGCCGCTGATTTGTCCGGGACCACTCGAGTTTGACGCCTCCTTTCAGAGTTAGAGCTCGGAGGTCTAAGCTTCTCGTCGCCCTGAGGAAGCCATCTTATCCTTGGCCCGTGTTGAGAGCTCTTTTGGAGACCGGGGATTTTGATGAGAACCCCCATCCTCGTCAAGATGAGGTTCCCTGTATTTTTAATGTAAATTATTTTCCAATTGTCACTGATATAGTTCATCGCTTTCCTTTTTAACCCCTCCCCCTTTCTTTTTTTTTTCTTTTCTCGAGTGAGGGTTTTTCCCCTGCTCTTAGTTCCCCCTGCTCTTAATGGGGTTGCGGAAGCGCAGAGGGGTTGCTGGGAAGGTTTTCTTTTTCCCATCTGGTCTTGAATGACCAGACCTTAATTGGTGTTAGGATGAGGTTCTTCCCCTATTTCTGACGTAATCGGTTTCAGCTCTAGTTAGGACGAGGTCCTCCTCTTGTCTCTAACAGGGCTATGGGGGCACATATGGGCGTTGCAGGGCCTCTCCCCCCATCCAGTCTAAGTGTAACCGGACCTTCGACTTTGCTCAAGTTAGGGAGAGGTTCTCCTCCTGTCCCTAACGTGGCTGTGGGGGCACATATGGGCATTACAGGGCCTCTCCCCCCATCCAGTCTAAGTGTAACCGGGCCTTCGACTTTGCTCATGTTAGGATGAGGTTCTCCTCCTGTTCCTAACATGGCTGTGGGGGCACATATAGGCGTTGCAGGGCCTCTCCCCCCATCCGGTCTAAATGTAATCGGGCCTTCGACTTTGCTCATATTAGGATGAGGTTCTCCTCCTGTTCCTAACATGGCTCTGGGAGCACATATGGGCATTGCAGGGCCTCTCCCCCCATCCGGTCTAAATGTAACCGGGCCTTCGACTTTGCTCATGTTAGGATGAGGTTCTCCTCCTATTCCTAACATGGCTCTGGGGGCACATATGGGCGTTGCAGGGCCTCTCCCCCCATCCGGTCTAAATATAATCGGGCCTTCGACTTTGCTCATGTTAGGGCGAGGTTCTCCTCCTGTCCTTAACATGGCTGTGGGGGCGCATATGGGTGTTGTGTGGCCTCTCCCCCTATCCGGTCTAAAAGTAATCAGACTTTCAACTTTGCCCACATTAGGGTTCATTTTCATTGTCCGATGGGGTCATCCCCTGTCGTTACAAGTCTATGCCGAAAAGGAAAAGATGAGCAAGTCTGAAAGGAATCTTGATTTAAAGTGGGATCGTTCGCAATACATTTACAAGTTTTTCAAATCCCAGGGCTGTAGAAGGTCTACTTCCTGTCAAGGTCCTCCGGAGATGGAGTTGATGATCCCAATTGGAGGTCGATCTCCAGGCTGCTCTTCCCTCCTCGATGGTTCAGGCTGCGGCAGGGCCCTTGGTCGATCCTCTCTACCCTCAAGCCGGCGTCGAATGAACCTGTCGAGCTGACCTCGTCTGATGAGCTCCTCGATCTCATCTCAGAGCTGAATGTATTCCTCTGTGTCGTGGCTGTGATCACGATGGTAGAGGCAGAACTTATTAGGATTGCACTTCTCAGGGTGCGTGCGTATTTTTTCTGGCCTTGGGAGCTGCTCTCTGACTTCCATCAGCACCTGGGTTTTCGATGCGTTGAGGGGGGTATAGCTGCGGAATCTCCCTGGGGGAGACCCCCGGTGGACTCGACGCTCCGAGCTTCTCTGTCTGTGCGCTCGGGGAGGAGTCTGGGCGTGCTTGTGCCTGGGGGGAGTCCGAGAACATGGCCGAGCTTCTCTCGCCCCTTTCTCAACTGCTGGCTTACTCAAGTCTCCCGCCTGTCGCTCTCTCGCAGTCTCCTCATCCTTCATCTTGAAGGCTTCTTCTGCTCGGGCGTACCCCTCGGCCCGAGCTAATAAATCAGCAAAATTTCTGGGGTACTTCTTTTCCAGGGAGAATAGAAGGTCGTTCTTCTGAAGGCCGCCTTTCAGAGCAGCCATCGTGACCGATTGGTCCAAGTTCTAGACCTCCAACGCGGCGATATTGAAATGGTTGATGTAAGCCCGAATGGACTCCCCCTCCCTCTGCTTGATGTTGATGAGGGACTCCGAACCCCTCCAGGGATGTCGGCTGCTAACAAAATGAGCCACAAACTGGTGGCTCATGATCAAAGAAAAAGATGGTACCCGGCTTCAGCGTCGAGTACCAATTTCTCGCCACTCCCTTCAAGGTGGATGGGAAAGCTCGGCACAGGATGGTGTCGGGCGTGCCATGAAGCAGCATCATTATCCGGAAGGCCTCCAGGTGGTCAACTAGGTCTGATGTCTCGTCATAGCTTTCAAACTGAGGGAGCTTGAAGTTCGATGGGATCGGTTCCTACATGATCATTTGAGAAAAGGGAGGGTCCGTACAAATATCCTCACCATAAGCGAGGAGAGCATGGAGGAGTTCTTCGATCCACCGGTTCATCTCCTAGAGCCTCCGATCCAGGAAATCCTCTCGACTATGGGTCTCGAGGGTCTTTTGGCAGAATAGAGGTACAGATCTTCTAGGGGTGGAATCATGATCTGACTAAGGGCTCTCCACCCTCGGATTCATCTTTCAGGAAAAGACGGGGCGGCTGGCCCAAGTGGCCCATCCTACCGTCGGATTTTGGAGTTCTGGCGACACTCTCTCCAGTCGCACTGATGCCTACGGCTGCTGCTGCTGTTGTATGGCCTACACAGCTTCAGTGAGGCCTCTGACCTGCTGCACCAGTATGTCGAATTGCTTCGTGCCAACCGCCATTGCCGGAGGAGGGGGAGGAGGCTGGGAAACTGGAGGAGAGGTCGGAGCCTGAGATCTGACCGTGGAGGTCGTGGATCGCCGCGTGGATGCTTTGCGGAGAGGCATCGGGTGAAGACCTAGTGGGGGAAGGAGGAGAGGATGTCGGAAAAGATGACTGGAGGCGGTCCCATTGAGTGCTCCTTTAAGAATAAGGGTACCGCGAAGACACAGACCCTTCCTCTAGCGCCAATCCTGTTGGTGCAAAAATCTGCTTGCATCGAAGAAGCTGGAGTCGAGGGAGTCGCGATCGCCACCGAGACCTGCAAAGGAAGTCTAAACTGGAGTTGGGGGTGCTCCGGCAAGATCCTTTGATGCTCAAGTCAGTTCTCTGTCTCAACAAGAATGGAGTACTCGAACGGAAATTTTAGCAGAGTTTTGAGATAGAAATTAGAGCTTAGAGAATAACGTATCTGGGGCCCCCTTTTTATAGGCGGAGGGGGTAATGGATTGATAGCGACGTTTGTAACCACCTAGTAATGGGCCGCTCGGGGCAAGGAGGAGTTTATTATGAAGAGTAATGGGGTGGAGTCATGGCTGTCACCATGGCTCGCCACGTGGAGTCTATTGCGGAGAGTGGAGCGGCGTCCATTGTCGCGACTCGCCAGAGAGTGGTGGAGCAGCACAGAATCCATCGCAGGAAGTGGAGCAGAATCGTGGCCATTACTGCGGCCTGCTGCATGGAGCCTATTACGGGGAGTGGTGGAGTCATGCAGAATTCATCGCAGGAGGTGGAGCAGAGTCATGGCCGTTACTGTGGCCTGTCAGGGAGTCCAGGCCTGTCGGTCGAAGCTCGGTTGGAGTGCCTGGTGGAGAGAGGTGGCTATCCATCTGAAAGGAGCTCGGATGTTGCTGGCAGGCCGTCTACCATTGGGTGCCTTGAGTGTTAGTACTATAGGCGAGGGCCATTTACTGTAGGAGCCCAGTCAGAGGCTTTCTGTAGACGAAGTCTAGCTCCCGTAGGAGTCCGGACGAAGTCTTCCTGCAATCAGAGTTCGGGACGAAGTCCGACTTCCGTAGGAGTCTGGACGAAGTCTTCCTACAGTCAGAGTCGGGGACGAAGTCTGGCTCCCGTAGGAGTCCGGATGAAGTCTTCCTACAGTCGAAGTCGGGGATGAAGTCTGTCTCCCATAGGAGTCCGGATGAAGTCTTTCTTCAGTCAGAGTCGGGAACGAAGTCCGGCTCCCATAGGAGTCCGGACGAAGTCTACCTGCAGTCGGAGTCGGGGATGAAGTCCGGCTCCCATAGCAGTCTGGATGAAGTCTTCCTGCAGTCGGAGTCAGGGATGAAGTCCGGCTTCCATAGCAGTCCGGACGAAGTCTTCCTGCAGTCAGAGTCGGAGATGAAGTCCGGCTCCCGTAGGAGCCTGGATGAAGTCTTCCTGCAGTCGGAGTCAGGGATGAAGTCTGGCTCTCGTAGGAGTCCGAACGAAGTCTTCCTACAGCCGGAGTCGGGGAAGAAGTCTGACTCCCGTAGGAGTCCAGACGAAGTCTTCCTGCAGCTGGAGTCGGAGACAAAGTCTGGCTCCCGTAGGAGTCCGGACGAAGTCTACCTACAGCCAGAGTCGAGGATGAAGTCCGGCTCCCGTAGGAGTCCGGACGAAGTCTTCCTGCAGTCGGAGTCGGGGATGAAGTCCAGGTCCCGTAGGAGTCCGGACGAAGTCTACCTGCAGCCGGAGTCGGGGATGAAGACCGGCTCCCGTAGGAGTCCGGACGAAGTCTTCTTGCAGTCGGAGTTGGGGAAGAAGTCTGGCTCCTGTAGGAGTCCGGACGAAGTCTTCCTGCAGTCAGAGTCGGGGATGAAGTCCGACTCCCGTAGGAGTCCGGACGAAGTCTTCCTGCAGCTGGAGTCGGGGATGAAGTCTGGCTCCCGTAGGAGTCCAGACGAAGTCTACCTGTAGCCAGAGTTGGGGATGAAGTCCGGCTCCCGTAGGAGTCCAGACGAAGTCTTCCTGCAGTCGGAGTCGGAAATGAAGTCCGGCTCCCGTAGGAGTCCGAACGAAGTCTTCCTGCAGTCGAAGTTGGGGACGAAGTCCGGCTCTCGTAGGAGTCCGGACGAAGTCTTCCTGCAGTCAGAGTCGGGGATGAAGTCCGGCTCCCATAGGAGTCCGGATGAAGTCTACCTGCAGCCGGAGTCAGGGATGAAGTCCAGCTCCCGTAGGAGTTCGGACGATGTCTTCCTGCAGTCGGAGTCGGGGATGAAGTCCGGCTCCCGTAGGAGTCCGGACAAAGTCTTCCTGCAGTCAGAGTCGGGGACAAAGTCCGGCTCCCATAGGAGTCTGGACGAAGTCTTCCTGTAGCCGGTGTCGGGGACGAAGTCCGGCTCCCGTAGGAGTTCGGACGAAGTCTACCTGCAGCCAGAGTCGAGGATGATGTCCGGCTCCCATAGGAGTCCGGACAAAGTCTTCCTGCAGTCGGAGTCGGAGACGAAGTCCAGCTCCCGTAGGAGTCTGCACGAAGTCTTCCTGCTGTCGGAGTCGGGGATGAAGTCTGGCTCTCGTAGGAGTCCGGATGGAGTTTAGAAGGTGGTCGATCGTCATGGAAACTTGGGTGGAGTCCGTCCGTCGTGAAGAATCTGGTCGATGCTGGTGGGGGTTTATCCATCTGCAGAACTTGGGAATGCTGTGGAGGCTCGACCGTCGGAAAGATGTCGTCGAAGGTTGGACGTCGGTAGAATCCCTGAGGGGTCACTCCTGACACGAACTTCGACTGCGGGGGGATTTTATACCCAACAATTATAGTATCATTCATAATGATATCACAAAAATGATCCTTTATTATAAACTTATAATCAAGTTTGGCCAAAAGACCTACAGAGATTACATTCATCATAAAGGAGGGACAATAATGACAATCATCTAACATGACACTACTGGACTCGAAGACGAGCTGCAAAGTTTCCAAGGCCAAAACTGAAACAAGACTTCCATCTCCAACATTAAGGAACCGCTCGTCCTCTCAAAATTTTTTACTTACCTGCAGTCCCTGCAATGAATTGCATATATTAATAGGACTTCTGGTATCCAATACCCAGGTAGCAATATCACAAATAGAGAAATTACAAGGTGTTATCATATAAATATCTTGTGAAGCAACCACTTACCTCTTGTTCTTAGGCCTATTTAGGTCAATGGTAGCTATATAAGCAGGATAATTCTTTTTTTAATGATCCAGTTTCTTATAGAAAAAGCACTCTGCCTGGCTCTTGTCAACTTTTGATGATTTGCTCTGCTTGAGATTAGCAGTATAGAATTTTTGTACTTTTTTCTTCTTTCTTCTCCTAGAGGATCGATGCCCTACAGATGAACCTCCCACAAAATTTACTGGCTCCATTTGGAGCTAGTGATCCTTCTCAAAAGTCTGCAATAACCCTAGCAAACCATGGTAGTTTACTACAGGCTTCGTCATTCTATAATGACTGAGAAAGAGTAGGTAGAATTTTAGTAGCAAATTGAGGATAGCATCCTTGCCTAACTATTCATGCAATGGAAAGCCAAGTTTGCTAAGACATTCAATCTGCTCAATCATGTATAATACATGATCGATGACTGAAGCTCCCTCTCGCATACAGGCATTGAACACTATGCAGGAGGTTTTATATCTCTCTGCATCCTCATGGATGCTGAAGGACTCATTCAACATTTGAATCATCTCCTCAAACTGCACATCCTCAAACTTACGACTAAGTTCATCATTCATAGTTGCCCTCATCACGCAACGCACAGTCGTATGATCATTGAGCCACTTCATGTAAGTGTCTCTCGCAGCACGAGGAGCATTGACTGTAGGTTCTTCAGGTGCCTAATCCATAAGGACATACAAAATCTTCTCATGCTCCAACATAATCTTCAACTTTCGATACCAGCTATCGAAGTTGGGTCTGATGAGCTTGTCGCTATCCAACAGCGAATGAAGGGATAGTGTGTTGGTCGTAACTGAAAGAAAAAAATATTAGCCTATTAGTATATGAATTATTTTTTTAATCCTGAAGATATGGACTTTAGTCTAAAGGTCATTCCACTAATTTTTATGAATTGGTAGCCTCTACCTCCAACTCGAGGAATTATATTAATTCCTTAGCGGGTACTAGAATCCACACAGACTGCATTCGGGTTCGAGTGTGGCTCGACCAACCCTAGTGCATCCATAGGTAGGTTCATAACCAATTGTTTCTCCAAACAACTTCTAGCATTGGGTTTTGCCCTAGACTTCCCTTCGCAGGCATGTGGCGCCTCCACTGAAAATCCTAGTTAGGTCCAACCATTAACAGAAGACATCAAGTGCATCCAACAAATAGATGTCCAAACCCGAGTATGGCTCGGCCAACCTGAACATTGATCTGAAGGTACATCATGATGGTCATATGATGAATGATAATTTCAATACGTAATAGACACCAGGGATGTGGTGCCTCCAATACCTATTTGGAATATTGGACTCACTATCACACACCTTAGTGGGAGGCAATGACCAAGTTATCTCATAACTTTATCACTTTATGGACCTAATAATTTAGAGAATTTGATTTCATTGACTTAAGAATAAGAGAAGAAGTTGACTTGCAAGCTGCAAATCCTTCCACTGACTTCACCAAGTCATGTAAAGGATTAAACACAAGCTGGTCTAAAGATACCTAAATCAATCACACTGATTCACCTTAATGGCATGGGTCTGCATGAATCGACTAGTGACCTAATCAAAATATAATCTACCATGTTGGTCAGGTAAGTGAGATCAGCGGAAGGGATCTGTCCTTAACTCACTATAGATGCATTTAGGTGAATAGCTCCCAATAAAAATCACTTAATCGAATCTGCCAAACTTACCTAAGACACCAACTGGTTAATTAGTTTTGATTTGGCACATCAGAAGATTCGGGCTCAACCATGGAGCCATGATTATGGTCCATTTATTAGGGTCAAATACATGGACTTGATCAGACTTTAACTATTGAGATTGATTTAGAGAAATACTAACCTAATCTAATTCAACACTTGATTAGACTTAATTAATTTCTCTACTTGGTCCATATGTGTTCCTAACCCTAGGTCTAACCCATTAAAAGGACCTGATTCATGCTAATCCTTTACTAATCATATTATGTGGTGTCTTAATGATCTTCAATTCTCAATTCTAGATCATTCAAACTTAATTCAAAATTAAGTGTGTGAAATGTATATTTCGATTTGTAGAACTATTCTACAAAGATTTCAAGTGAAGCATACCATATGTTTCAACACATGAAAATAAATTTTCATAATATGTTTAACAATTAAACATATATAGGTATGATCTAAACTTTATTTATACATCTCATGTATCATGACAACTTTTAGATCAATACCAATTACATCATATGTAACATATAATTCAGATCTAAAATAATTTTATATCTAAATTTTATCCTATTATAATGAATCATAAATAATTTTAGATCTAATTTAAATATATTTATGATCAAAATAATATATAAAATTTTATTCACTTTTTTTCTTTATGAAATTAGATCACAATGATATCCCTACACGTCATAAGAGAACCCATCGAATAGGCAAAAGAAAGATTAATCTCTTCAATCTCTTACGATCGGATGGTCTGGTGATCCCATCAATCCAAGTACTAGGCTACTAAGATCTGAAATTTAATTTTATATATAATTATATCAATATATAATTATTGATAAAACTATTTTATATCTTGAATATATCATTGATCTCATCAATTATGTTCTTCATCTAATCCAATTAGATTTGTTATATCATATACATCATATCAAATATAAAACTTATCTTATACTAATTATAAAATATTTATTTTATATTTTATATCAAATAAAAAAATAATTAGATACAAATATGAATGTATAAGGAATTAATTTTTGATAAAATCTATTTTCACACAGTGCTGAATTATGATAGGATGCAGATCTAAATATCCATCGAAATAGATCCAATTTAAATCTTAGATAATTCTCACTTCATAAAGAAAATAATAAAATTAAAATTTTATTAAAATAAATTTAAAATAGATTTTTAATTCATATTATTTTTCATCAAAAATTCAGCAACAGCAGATTCTGTTATAATAGATTTATAATAATCTTAATCAACCATTGATTAGGCACCTCTAATCCAATCAAAATTAGATCAAAAATTTTATATAAGTAGATTTAAATTTAATATCACATAAAAAATCTCAATTATATCTCATATAAATAATCATAAAAAATTCTATTTTGCATGCATATATTTCAAGCATGCTCTGATACCAGTTGAAGGGAAGGAAATAGTTTTCCTCCAGAATGCCTAGGTTGCATCTAAAAATTTTTTCTAATATTTTACTTATTTAAAGATCAAATATTTATTTGACTCACAGTAAAATCAGGGATCAAATCCCAAATTATGTGATATAAATCTTCATGGAGGTCTAGATAGCAGACCCTCTACTTCGTATGCACGTCAGATGCCACAGGAAAGCAGGATGAACTCCAATCCATTTGGCTTTACAACTCAATCAATCGAGGGATGAGATGTGATGATGTGATACCTCATACCAATAAATAGGATGCCCAAGAAAGATCCACACCCAAGGAGAGGAGGCAGCAACAAAGAGAGAGATGTAGAAGATGAAGGGCCTCTCTCTTCACATGCCTCTCTCTCTCTCTTTTTCTCTTCTCTCAATTTGATTTGTTTGCTATTCTATTTTCTTCTCTCATCCATAGGTAGAGACCCTCTCTATTTATAGATGATTCTTATGACCCAATGAGAGGAGGACTCTTTATTCAAATCTGATTTGAATTAGTCCAATACTCATGAAAGAAGGACTCCTATATGAGATATAATTGTCATCACTTATGACATCCACTTTGCACCCACTCCCACACCCACTTGGGATGCTCCAAATAAGCATCAAACTAATTTTTGATCATACTTCATGAGTGGATATTCCCAGTGCAAGTAGGAATACTCAAATCTCATCCAAAATAGGTCCGATTTGAATCCGATTCAAAGTCGGTTCGAAATAATTTTGAAAGACTGTCAATTCTAAACTCTTTAAGACTTTTGTACCAAGTCTAACTTAAATTTTAGACCTATTTAGGTCTAATTAATTCAGATATAATCTAAAATTAATTAATACTTAAATCCAATCTTTCATATATTCTATGGATTATAGATAGAAATTGTTCATCCTCGAAATTGAACCTAAATCTCATGTGTAGTGCTTGCTAGACATAGTCAACTCTTCAATTCTGTTTGACCTATAACTCAATTCTCAATCAAGTTAGCTTATATATTCAAGCAAGTCAAGTACTTCCAGATTGAACATATAATCAAAGGTTAATTCCTTCCTACTTTGTCTGACTTGTGTGCATGACTTCATAGGTTCAAACACTAAGCTAGTAGCACAGGAACCAATTTTTGCACTAATCGAGATACCATCTAGTAATGATTTTCGACATCCAGATAGGTCAAATTATCATAAAAAAATATTCCAGAATCCATACTCATGGTTATCGCATAATTCATCCTTTTGATCCTGGATGCTCTAGGATGGTCTCAGATGAATTGTCAACCGAGATTGCTTCATCCACATTATATTTCAACCTTTCAAATCCATCTCATGGATTACCTTGGCCAATGCTTTGCTAAATTAAAATACAGTAATACATCAACTCCAATAATCCAGAGGGGTCAATCCCATCTTGATCCACACACAGATTTTGCAAGTACTTGACTGCACCCAGTAGCCTTCCGTCATTGTATTAAAAATCCAAATAGTTCAGCACCAAAGCACAATGAGTTGCTTGTAAGTCACTATAGTGATCTCAGGTCTGAAGGATATTTATATCCATGTGTTTCACGAGCAGCTCTTGACAGCAGAATGCTTAGCAGGTGAGTCACTTGTTCAGTAATGATGTATCCTTATATCTCACATGTATGTCATACCAATGTCACCACACTCCTTGGTTAAGAAGACAACCAACCCATATGGCACACAATGATCTTCACTTGATAAATATCATCATCCTGTAATGACGTATTATTTGGTCATGAACTTGTTTAAGAACAATACAATAAATCCTCTTTTTTCTGTACGCTAGCATAGTTCTAGGGACTTCACCACAATACAAGAGTTCAAGGAAGATGTCACTTTGTGATGAAAAATATTAGAATAACTATTATTCAATAATCAATAATTCATATACAAAGATGAACTCAATCATCACACGATTGGTTTTAAGACATAATTCTCAACAGTAACCATCTAGCAATGGGACCTGATGTCTGGATAGGCCGAATGTATGCTCAGCAACACTCTAGAACCTACATGGATATTGTTACCATATAATTCATTCCTTTGACTCTCGATGCTCAAGGATGACTTAGGGTTAAACTGTCAATTCTAGATGAGTGGTCCACATTGTGTCTCAACCTTAAATGTTTGGTGACTCCTCACTAAGATTACTCTGGCCAGAGTTTTGCTGAATTAAAATACAATGATGCATCATCTCTAATTTTATTTAGAGTGGTCAATCCCATCTTGACTCGCACTCAAACTTCACATGTACTTGACTGTACCTAAAAACTTTCCATCATTGAATTAGAAATTTGGGTAGTCCAGCATCAAAGTACAGTGAGTTACTTACAAGTTGCCAAGGTAACCTTAGGTTAGAGAGAGACTTATACCTATATCCCATCAGAGCAACCCTTGATAGCAGTGTACTCCAGAGTTGATCATGCTCAGTGAAATGTACTCCTATATTTTATTCATATGCCATACTCTTGTCACCACACATCTTGATTAGGAGGACAACCAACTAATATGGCATACAACAACCTACACTCGATATAATTATCGTCCTTGCAATAATTGTATCATTTGGTCGCGAGCAAGATTTAAGAACCACATGATAAATCCTCTTTTATCATTTTGGAAGTAGCTTTAAGGACTTCATCATAACATATGAGTTCTATTTAGGAAGATATATTCGTTATGATGAATCTGTTAGATAATATTTATCATTTTATAATTCATATACATGTATAGAGCACAATCATTTACAATCTAGATGATTGACTTTAAGATATATTTTTCAACAACTTTTACTTGGACTAAAGCCAATCAGATCAGTATCAAATATCCATCTTTCATTTGTGATCACCGAACTCCTCAGATCCGATTTCTCTAGTCAATGGGTCAGTCAAGTTCTCTTTTCAGTCGATCTTCCTAAGGTCAACTTTACCTTAATCTTTTTAGATAAGATGATTGCAATACAGAAAGTATTTGGTTCTCAGATGGATCATCAGTTCCTCAGCTTGAGCTATGGCTCTAGTACTGCTGTCAATACAGAAGGACTGGACCATCAACGAAGGGTTCCACTCCAAGCTCGCTAATGAACTTCCATAACTAAACAACTTTTTTACCAGCATCAAATACCGCAAAAAACTCTATATCGCAAATAAAACTGGCTACTAAATACTGTACGGAATCTTTCTAGTGTGTTGCTCCTCTTTTTAGGATAAAAAAAATATAACTTGATATAAATTTGTCATTTCGATCCGACTAGAAACTAAAATCTATATTCCATAAGTTTTATGTCAGATTCTTCATAAACAAGCCATTGGTCTTTAGTATTTCATAAAATACCTAAAGATGATTCTCATAACCTTCCAACCTTTATGGAGAATAGAGATGACAACCAAGCTTTTATTCTCTGTAATGTAGGGATGTCATTTTTGGTTAAGAGAATTTCAGCCCAAACAACACAAAGAATATTATTACAGAACTATTAGTCCATTTGTACATACATGATTCTGCTTCATTCTCAACGAAGCCATATATTCAAAATATATGTTCCAACTCTGAGAAATTTGATTCAATCCAAATGGACTTGAGAATTGTCAAAAGAAAAAATATCTCATTATAGTCAACACTATAACTTTGATAAAATCCCTTGGCAACCAGACAAAATTAATAGGTCTCTACTTTTTCATCTGTGCCTCTTATCCATCTAAAATCTACTTACACACTATGGATCTTATCCCTCTAAGTGAATCAATGAATGTCCATACATCATCTATCTTCTTGGACTTTATTTTAGATTTAATGGCTCCAAGCCACTTCTCAAAGTTAGATCCCTGTATGGCATCCGTATGCGAGATCAAATCTCCATCCTAAACCTAGAAATCAAAGTATCTATTTGGCCAATATGGCACTCTACTGTATCTACTCAAGGATGTCTTTACATCGGGCTCTGGATTTGATCTAATCAACTCTGATTCTGTTGGTTCATGTGTCAATGTCGATTTTTCTACCTATCAAGCTTCACCAAGCTTGCTCTTAACGGCATCAATTCCTTCATCAAAAAAATTTTTTTTTAAAGAGAATGCCTTAAGATTCATGAACATCTTATGTCCATTAGAAAGGTAGAAAAAATATTCTTAATTTTTTTGAAATATCTTAAAATAATATTTATCAGATCAAAATCCATGCTAGTCAGTTTGTGAACATAACCTTATCTTAAAATAATTTTTTTGGTTACCCATTTGCTCAGAATATTCTTAAGCACATATCAAGTAGTCTCTAATACATAACCTCAGGCAGACTAGCAAACCCACAGTGGACCAAACCATGTCTAACAAAGTTCGATTCCTCTTTTCATACACTCTTTTAAACTGTGGTGTCCCAAGAGAGATTCATTGAGAGAGAATCTATTTCTCTTCAAGACACATCAAAAATTTACTGTAAAGGTATTCACTTCATCAGTCTAACTGATGAGTTCTAATACTCTTTGCAGTTTATTTTTCTACATCATTATAGAATTATTTGAATATTTCAATCGATTTAGATTTGTACTTCATAAGCAAGACACGCCCATACCAAGATAAGTCATCTAAGATTTCAATGTAGTAAAGCCCTCTTCTGGCACTTATGTTCATGAGTGCAAATACATCAATGTGTATCAAACTCAGAACTTCACCGGTTCATTCACCCTTTCCAACAAAAGATAAGTTAATTATGTCAAAGATAGGCTTCAATCACATTATCTAATCTAGGATGCTAGTTAGATGTATGCATTACATTAATAGACTATGATACTGAGTTTATGTTATTTTCAATTATCCACTCATCATTGTAGTTCATAATGATATCATAATAATCATTCTTATTGATACCATCAATAAGATTGGATAATAGTGACAATCACTTAAAATGACATCGTCAGAGTTGAAAATAATCTCGATGATTCCTAATGTTAGGACTGAAGCAAACTTCCATCTCCTACGTTCAGGAGTCTCTTACCGTTTCAAACCTTCTACTATCCTGAAGTTTTTTGCAACTATTTGCAAATATGACTTATACTATCAATATCCTATACCCAGGTAGTAGTGTTACTAATAGAAAAACTTTAAGGAGTTATCATATAACTATCTTAACCAACAACCATTTGCTAATTTCTTTTTTAGGTCTGTTTGGATTAGCCTTAGACTTCTTGATCAATTTAGCTTAAAAACTATACTCAACTTCTGATACTGGCTACCGAAGTTAGATCTGATTACATTGTCACTGTCTAATAGTGAATAGAGCGATAATTTTCTAACCATTTCTAAAAAAAAAATAATTGACCTATTAGTATATGAACTATTTTAAGCCTAAAGACTTAAACTTTAGTCTAAAGGTTCTTCTAAAATTTTATATAAATTGATAGCCTCTATCTCCTATTCGAAAAATTACTTTAATTTCTTAGTGGGTACTAGAATCCACACAGACTACATTCAGACTCGAGTATAGCTCGGTCAATCCTAGTGCATCTATGGATAGATTTCTAACCAATTATTTTTTCAAATAATTTTTAATAATCAGATTTTGCTCTAGATATCTCTTCAGCAGACGTGTGGCACCTCCACTGAAAAACTGGTTAGGTCCAACCATTAATATGACTACATCAAGTTTATCCAGCAAACGAATATCCAAACCTGAGTGTGACTCGACCAACCTGACCATTGATCTGAAAGACACAATACGATATGATGAATGATAATTTCAATATCCAATAGATACCAAGCGTGTAGTGTTGGAACCAGATCTAGGGTTTCAGGATTAGATCTTGAAACTTTTTCAAGATCATACAGCGGAAGACTAAAATAAATCAAAATTTATTTTCTAAACTCAGAAAATTCCTAGATCTAAGATTCTATTACATGATTATTACATAGCATTAAATCAGAAATTAAAATATATAAATATAGCATGAACTACATGTTGATCATATCAACATGTTTCTATACTACATCTAATGTATGTATTAAACAATAGATCAGATCTATTACCTTGCAAGTTAGACATTCTAACCTTGTTGATCTGGGCTTGAGGATGATGTTGCAAGCCGCACACGCATCCGACCTCTAGGAGTCGTCCACACGAGCCCACGAATCTCGATCAAAAGTCTTGCTTCAGGAAATCAGCACAGTATGCTAGTACTGCGCTGATCCTTCTTTGATGGTTGATCAGGTGCCTCCTTCTTCTTGATTTGGACTCTTCCAAAGATGAAAAGTAGAAGGAGGAGTTTCAGATCTGAGATGATCTCAGGAAACTCAAGATGGAGGGAGGAAAGATATGAAAACAAAAACCCTAGAAGAAGACCCTCTTCTTCTTCACATTTTTCTCTCTAGACACTCAAACTTGCATCTTTTATATATCCATGACCCAAAGGTATTTCACTCTGATTTTTGGATGGAACAAAGGACACTCAAATATCTAACTTCTCCTAAAATTTCATGAAGAAACTCATCTTATATAGAGAGATATGATAGAGTCCTTGTCTAGGTCAAACACCTAGTCAAGGCTTATCCAAACATGGCAAGTTAAGGGACGCCCAACTCTTGAGCACCTCCTTCATATTTTTATGTATGGATCACTAGAAAAAGGGTGCACAATGTATACCCTAAAATTCATAAAAAGTCAAAAAAAAAAATGGATAAATTCGGTGCAAAATTGAAAGAGTTTTGGATTTCTAAAACTCTATCTTATAGAATTCGAAATCCAAACTTATTCCTTTTAGATTTGATCCAAACCACCTTCCATGT
Source organism: Elaeis guineensis (assembly GCF_000442705.2). Taxonomy (NCBI): domain Eukaryota; kingdom Viridiplantae; phylum Streptophyta; class Magnoliopsida; order Arecales; family Arecaceae; genus Elaeis; species Elaeis guineensis. Next base: position 71,960,818 of record NC_025998.2, read on the forward strand.
AAGAAAGAAGAGAGGAGACCTTTTGTGAACATGGGAGAGATCTGGGAGAGGGCTTTTGTCGCACAAAATAAGTGGAGATTGACATTGAATAAGAGAGAGGGCGAGGAGAAGGCTTATGTGGCGCAAGGTGGAATCCTAGTCTTACTAGGATTCTATCTTATGACTTATTTTAATTTGATTTTCCAAATCAAATCAAATCAAAATTAGATCAACCTAATTAAAATAGGTCTTAACCCAATTAAGAACCTAATTTAATCAGATTAAATTAGATTTAAATCTAATTTAATTTTCTAATCAAATTAGAAATTAGATTGACCCAAGTCCTAGTTGAACTAGGACTAGTTTTTCCTTGCACTTGGCTTATCCAATAAACCAATTGAACTTGATCCAATCAAGTCCAAAATAAATCTAATTAAATTATATTTAATTAGACTTAATCTCAGCCCATTGGCTTAATCAAATTAAGCCAATTAGCAATCAAATTGCTAATCGATCCTCCTGTAATACTTGCACTGGGTTAAATGTCAATCGTATTGATCATTTAACCCTAGAATGATTCTTAATCGTTGATCAACCATCCGATCGAATCATGAACTCTAATGTGTGTGACCTCATAGGTCCGAACCTAAACCGGTAGCATAGGAACAAATTCCTATTCCAATCGAAGTGACCATCTAGCAATGGTACCCGACGACCGAATAGGTCGAATGTGTAGAACAACATCCTTAGAACCCATGCGGATATAGTTTTCATATAATTCATCCCCTTGACCAAAATGATCATAGGATACCCCAGAGTTCAACTGTCAACTATGATCAGGTTGTCCACATTGTATTTCAAAATATCAAATCCATCTGATGGATTACCCTGGCCAAGGTTTTGCTAAATTGAAATACAGCGACTCATTCTTCTCCAACTCTTGGAGTGGTCAATCCCATCTCGATCACACTCTGACTTCGCAAGTACTTGACTGTGCCCAGAAGCCTTCCGTCCCTGAATTAGAAATTCAGTTAGTCCAGTACCAAAGCACAGTGAGTTGCTTGCAAGTCACTGAGGGGATCTCAAGTCTAAGGGACACTTATACCTATATCCCATCAGAGACATTCTCGACAGCAGAATACTCTGGAGTTGGTCACGTTCCATGATGATGTACCCTTACATCTCACCTGTATGCCATACCAGTGTCTCCACACTCTTTGGTTAAGAGGACAACCAACCCATATGGCCTACAGCGACCTATGCTCGATAGAAGCTATTGTCCTTATTAACAGCCTATCATTTGGTCGTGAACAGTTTTAAGGACTAATCGATAAATCCTCTCTTTATTGAATCTAAATAGTCCTAAGGACTTCATCATAACAACAGAGTTCATTAGAAGATGAAAGCTTATGATGAAAATGCCAAATATATTTTATTTATTAACAAATCAATTACAATACTTGGTTGCTCAACCGTCAACAGCTTGACGATTGGCTTTTTGGGACACATTTTCCAACAACTCCCACTTGTCCTAAAGCCACTCGGCACAGTATCTAATACCCATCTTCGACTTGTGGTTGTCAAACTCCTTTATTGCCAGGGCTTTAGTGAAGGGGTCGGCTAGGTTCTCCTTTCCGTCGATCTTCTGAAGGTCGACGTCACCTCGATCCACGATCTCTCAGACCAGGTGAAAGCGGCGCAAGATGTGCTTCATCCGCTGATGTGCTTTGGGTTCCTTCGCCTGAGCTATGGCACCAGTGCTGTCGCAGTAGAGCAAGACTGGACCATCGAGGGAGGGTGCTACTCCGAGCTTAGTGATGGATTTTCTTAGCCACACAGCTTCTTTTGTGGCATCCGATGCTGCGATGTACTCCGCTTCACAAACAGAGTCTGCCACAGTATGCTGCTTGAAACTCTTCCAGCAGATGGCTTCACCATTCAGAGTAAAGATATAACCCGACATGCTCCTGCTGTCATCATGATCAGATTGGAAGCTAGAGTCTGTGAACCCCACAAGTTTCAGATCTGACTCGCCATAAACCAACCATTGGTCCTTAGTATTTCTCAAATACTTAAGGATGGCTTTAACCACTTTTCAGTGATTTTCTCCAGGATCATATTGGTATCTACTCACTACTCCTAGTGAGTATGCCACATCTGGTCTTGTACATGTCATGGCGTACATGATAGATCCCATGACTGAAGCATATGGGACTCTACTCATACGCTCTCTCTCTTCAGGAGTTGTCGGACAATCCTTCTTAGAGAGAGAAATTCCTTGGCCTATCGATAGATAGCCCTTCTTGAAATTCTCCATGCTGAACCTCTTCAGCACAGTGTCTATGTACATGAACTGGGATAACCCAAGCATCCTTTTAGATCTATCCCTATAGATCTTCATCCCTAGGATGTAGGATGCTTCACCCAAGTCCTTCATGGAGAACTGTGATGACAACCAAACTTTTATTCCCTGTAGTGTGGGGATGTCATTCCCGATTAAGAGAATGTCATCCACGTACAAGTTAAGAAATACCACAACTAGATCATTTGCCCATTTATAGATGCAGGGCTCTTCTCCATTCTTAATGAAGCCATACGTTTTGATCACCTTATCAAAATGCATGTTCCAACTCCGAGAAGCTTGCTTCAATCCATAAATGGATCTCTGAAGCTTGCACACCTTGGACTCATCTGTGGATGTAAACCCCTCAGGTTGTATCATATACACCTCTTCAGTCAGCTCTCCATTCAGGAAAGCTGTCTTTACATCCATCTGTCAGATCTCATAATCCAGATGGGCAGCTATTGCAAGCATTATCTGAATGAATTTGAGCATTGCCACAGGAGAAAATGTCTCGTCATAGTCAATACCATAACGTTGACGATACCCCTTGGCGACCAGACGGGCTTTATAGGTCTCCACCTTTCCGTCTGCACCCCTCTTCCTTTTGAAGACCCATTTACACCCAATGGATTTAACCCCTTCAGGTGGGTCAACCAATGTCCATACATCGTTGACCTTCATGGACTCCATTTCGGATTTCATGGCTTCAAGCCATTTCTCGAAATCAGGTCTCTGCATTGCATCCATATAGGTGATTGAATCCTCATTATTCTCATCAAGTTCGATGGGATCACCGTCCTGAACCAAGAAACTATAGTATCTGTCCGATTGATGCGGTACTCTACCGGATCGCCTTAATGGTGCAGGTATATTGGGCTCCGGATCTGATCTAATCATATCCGACTCAGATTCAGCTATTGGTGTCGGTCCTTCTACCTGTTGAACTTCATCAAGTTCAACCTTAGAGACAATGGTTCCTTCACCATGGAACTCCTTTTCTAAAAATATTCCCTTAAGGCTGATGAACACCTTTTGTTCATCAGCATGGTAGAAAAATATCTTTCTGTCTCTTTGGGGTACCCTATGAATGAGCATTTGTCAGACCTAGGTCCAAGTTTGTCTGTGACTAATCGTTTGACATAGGCCGGACACCCCCAGACCCTAAGGTATGAAAGTGCTGGCTTACGTCCCGTCCATATCTCATATGGAGTCTTAATTACAGACTTACTTGGAACCCTATTTAATAGATAACAGATCGATTCGAGTGCATATCCCTAGAAGGATATGGCAAGCTAGCAAAACCCATCATGGATCGGACCATGTCTAACAGAGTCCAATTCCTCCTTTTAGACACACCATTATGCTGTGGTGTTCCTGGAGGAGTCCATTGGGAGAGAATCCCATTCTCTCTTAGATATGTGAGAAACTCACTAGAAAGGTATTCTCCTCCTCGATCAGATCGAAGAGTTTTAATACTCTTCCCAGTTTGTTTTTCTACTTCACTTCGGAATCGTTTGAACATTTCAAATGAATCCGACTTATGTTTCATCAGATAGACATATCCATATCGGGATAGGTCATCCATGAAAATTATGAAGTAGAAATATCCACCTCTAGCACTGGTGCTCATGGGCCCACATACATCAGTATGTACTAGGCCCAAGAGCTTAGTAGCTCTCTCACCTTTTTCAGTAAAAGGTGACTTGGTCATTTTACCAAGAAGACAGGACTCACAGGTTGGAAGTGATTCACAATCACTGACTTTGAGGATTCCCTCTTGAGTCAACCTGTTTATTCTATTCTTATTTATACGACCTAGCCTACTGTGCCATAAGTAGATATCTGACACACTATCTAATCTAGGGTGCTTGCCAGTAGAATAGACTCTTATCGGGCTTGATCTTTTTGGTCTGGCTCTGCACTGATGTCCTAGCCTGAACTTGCACCTTCTTCATTTTCTTCTTCTTGTTCTTCTTTCCTTTCTTAAAAGGTCGAGAACCAGAAGATGAACCTCCCACTAAGTTTACCGACTCCTTGTGAAGTTGGTGATCCTTCTCAAAGTTCTGAAGTAACCCCAGTAATCCGTGGTAGTTTACTTCAGGCTTTGTCATTCTATAATGAGTGAGGAATGGGAGATAAGACTTGGGCAGTGAGTTCAGTATTGCATCTTTCCCAAGCTGCTCATGCAAGGGAAAGCCGAGCTTGCTCAATCGTTCCATCAGCTCGATCATGTACAATACATGATCAGTGACAGAGGCACCATCCTGCATTTTGGCGTTGAAGATGGCACAACTAGTCTTATGCCTCTCCACGTCATCGGGTGTGCCAAAGGCATCCTCCAACACTTGAAGCATGTCCTTTGGTTGAGCCGTCTCGAATCTGCGACTTAACTCGTCGCTCATAGCAGCCAGCATGATACAGCACACCGTGGTCCGATCACTGAGCCACTTCTGGTAAGTGTCTCTGACTGTTCCACATGCATTGACAACTGACTCCTCAGGTGCAGGATCCATTATCACATATAGGATCCGTTCATGCTCCAGGACTATCTTCAACTTTCGGTACCAGCTATCGAAGTTGGGTCCCACCAACTTATCATTGTCCAACAATGATCGGAGCAATAGGGAAGTGGCCATATTTGCACAAAGGAGAACCATAACCAAATTAGTAATTGATTCATTAAACCTAAAGATTTGGACTTTAATCAAAAGGTTTCTCCTACTATTTTATTCAAATTGGTAGCCTCTACCTCTAATTCGAGGAATTATCCTAATTCTTTAGCGGGTACTAGAATCCACTTAGACTGCACACAAGCCCAACTTTGGTTGGCCAACCCATGTACATCTAGGGGTAGGTTCATAACCAATTGTTTCTCTAAACAATTTCTAGTAATTTTAATTTTGCCCCAGAAACCTAATCAGTAGGCTTTGGCCTCCACTGTAAGGATCCGATTAGGTCCAACCATTAACATGATCATACTTGGTGTATCTAACCAACGAATGATTAAGCTTAACTTTGGTTGGCTCACCTAACCACCATTAGAGAGATACTTCCAAGTCGTCATATGATGAGTGATAATTCCATTAGTCAACAAGCACCAGGCCTTTGGGTCTGCAATGATTATTGAGTTAATGGACTCATTATCAAACACCTTAATGGGAGGCTATGACTCAGTTATCTCTATAACTTTATCATTTTAAGGACCTAATAATTTTAGAGGATTTAAATAATATAGAGGATAAAGTCAGATGAACCAGCTTATCATGATCCTCCCACTGGCTTCATTAAGTCAGCTTAAGGGAGACCAGGGCTGGTCTAGGAGCACCTAAATCAGTCACACTGATTTATCTAGCTGACATGGGTCAGCTCGAATAGTCAAGTGATCCGATCAAAACATAATTTCACCAAGAGGTCAGGTAAGTTCGATCAGTGGGAGGGTCTTCCAAAGCTTGCCTTAGACACCATCAGAAATGGCCAAGTAAGCGGGCTCCCAATTAAAAACCACCGGTCTGGTTTACCTTAGACACCAACTGGTTTAATTAGTTTCGATTAGATCAACCTAACAGTTCGTGCTAGACCGCTTAGCCAAGAATCAAGTCCATTTGGTTCTCGTTAAAGATATGGACTTGACCAACTACAACTATTGTAATTGATCTAGAGAATCCTTGACCTAATCTAAGACAACAATTGATTAGATTTAGTCAATTCTCTAATTAAGTCCATCTTCAATCTAACCATAGGTCTAACCCAATTAATGGACCTAATTCTCGCTAACCCATTAACCCAATGTGTTATGGTTTGTGTCTTAGGTTCTTCAATTCACAATCCTAGAACCTATTCAAACAACTTCTTAATTCTTAATTAAGTTTTGGGCTGAGGGTTAGGTTTGACTTTTTAAAAAATAATTTTCATATTTGTAAAATAATTTTACAATATGATTCTACCAACCATATTGCATGTTTGATTCATAATCAAGATGCAAGTGAAATAAACATGAAACTACTTTAGATCTAATCTAAAAAGGTTCATGTAATTGAAACAATTTCAACTTTAAACAATTTCTTTGCACAAAAATTATTAACAAAGAGATTTTATTTCAGATTTAAACATCTTTTAAATTTAATAAATCATAAATTTAATCTAGATCATATCTAACAAATTTATGATTAAAGATAGATCTACACAAACTAGGACAACCTTTGCACTGTAAGGGGTAAACCTTACAGCAGGACAACCTTGCAGTTTGTGATTGATCTAAAATTTTAATTTTATATTTAATAATCAGATTATAAATTAGATCTAATCTAAAAAATAATCTAAGCATGTATAAATAATCATGTAATAAAGAACCTAGGCTCTGATACCAATTGTTGGAACCAGATCTAGGGTTTCAGGGTTAGATCTTGAAACTTTTTCAAGATCATACAGCGAAAGACTAAAATAAATCAAAATTTATTTTATAAAATCAAAAAATCCCTAGATCTAAGATCCTATTACATGATTATTACATAGCATTAAATTAGAAATTAAAATATATAAATATAGCATGATCTACATGTTGATCATATCAACATGTTTCTATACTACATCTAATGTATGTATTAAACAATAGATCAGATCTATTACCTTGCAAGTTAGACATTCTAACCTTGTTGATCTGGGCTTGAAGATGATGTTGCAAGCCGCACACGCATCCGGCCTCTAGGAGTCATCCACACGAGCCCACGAATCTCGATCAGAAGTCCTGCTTCAGAAAATCAGCACAGTATGCTAGTACTGCGCTGATCCTTCTTTGATGGTTGATCAGGTGCCTCCTTCTTCTTGATTTGGACTCTTCCAAAGATAGAAAGTAGAAGGAAGAGTTTTAGATCTAAGACGCTCTCAGGAAACTCAAGATGGAGGGAGGAAAGATATGAAAACAAAAACCCTAGAAGAAGACCCTCTTCTTCTTCACGTTTTTCTCTCTAAACACCCAAACTTGCATCTTTTATATCTCTATGACCCAAAGGTATTTCTCTCTGAGTTTTGGATGGCACAAAGGTCTCTCAAATCTCTAACTTTCTCTAAAATTTCACAAAGAAACTCATCTCATATAGAGAGATATGATAGAGTCCTTGTCTAGGTCAAACTCCTAGTCAAGGCTTATCCAAACATGGCAAGTTAAGGGATGCCCAACTCTTGAGCACCTCCTTCATATTTTCATGCATGGATCACCAGAAAAAGGGTACATAATGTATACCCTAAAATCCACAAAAATTCCAAAAAAAATTTGGATAAATTCGATACAAAATTGAAAGAGTTTTGGATTTCTAAAACTCTATCTCATAGAATTCGAAATCCAAACTTATTCCTTTTAGATTTGATCCAAACCACCTTCCATGTAAGAAAGAAGAGAGGAGACCTTTTGTGAACTTGGGAGAGATCTGGGAGAGGACTTTTGTCACACAAAATAAGTAGAGATTAGCGTTGAATAAGAGAGAGGGCGTGGAGAAGGCTTATGTGGCGCAAGGTGGAATCCTAGTCTTACTAGGATTCTATCTTATGACTTGTTTTAATTTGGTTTCCCAAACCAAAATTAGATCAACCTAATTAAAATAGGTCTTAACCTAATTAAAAATCTAATTTAATCAGATTAAATTAGATTTAAATCTGATTTAATTTTCTAATCAAATTAGAAATTAGATTGACCCAAGTCCTAGTTGAACTAGGACTAGTTTTTCCTTGCACTTGGCTTATCCAATAAACCAATTGGACTTGATCCAATCAAGCCCAAAATAAATATAATTAAATTATATTTAATTAGACTTAATCTCAGCCCATTGACTTAATCAAATTAAGCCAATTAGCAGTCGAATTGCTAATTGATCCTCCTGTATTACTTGCACTGGGTTAAATGTCAATCGTATTGATCATTTAACCCTAGAACGATTCTTAATCATTGATCAACCATCCGATCAAATCATGAACTCTAATGTGTGTGACCTCATAGGTCCGAACCTCAACCGGTAGCATAGGAACAAATTCCTATACCAATCGAAGTGACCATCTAGCAATGGTACCCGACGATCGGATAGGTCGAATGTGTAGAACAACATCCTTAGAACCCATGCGGATATAGTTTTCATATAATTCATCCCCTTGACCAAAATGATCATAGGACACCCCAGAGTTCAACTGTCAACTATGATCAGGTTGTCCACATTGTATTTCAAAATATCAAATCCATCTGATGGATTATCCTGGCCAAGGTTTTGCTAAATTGAAATACAACGACTCATTCTTCTCCAACTCTTGGAGTGGTCAATCCCATCTCAATCACACTCTGACTTCGCAAGTACTTGACTGTGCCCAGAAGCCTTCCATCCCTGAATTAGAAATTCAGTTAGTCCAGTACCAAAGCATAGTGAGTTGCTTGCAAGTCACTGAGGCGATCTCAAGTCTAAGGGACACTTATACCTATATCCTATCAGAGACATTCTCGACAGCAGAATACTCTGGAGTTGGTCACGTTCAATGATGATGTACCCTTATATCTCACCTATATGCCATACCAGTGTCTCCACACTCCTTGGTTAAGAGGACAACCAACCCATATGGCCTACAGCGACCTATGCTCGATAGAAGCTGTTGTCCTTATTAACAGCCTATCATTTGGTCATGAACAGTTTTAAGGACTAATCGATAAATCCTCTCTTTATCGAATCTAAATAGTCCTAAGGACTTCATCATAACAACGGAGTTCATTATAAGATGAAAGCTTATGATGAAAATATCAAATATATTTTATTTATTAACAAATCAATTACAATACTTGGTTGCTCAACCGTCAACAGCTTGACGATTGGCTTTTTGGGACACATTTTCCAACATATAGCACCTCTAATGCCTATTTAGAATATTGGATGCACTATCATGCACCTTAATGGGAGGCTATGATCTTGTTATCCTTATAACTAGCTCATTTTATAGATCTAATAATTTAAAAAATTTAGTTAATATATTTTGAAAGTAATCAATCGACCTATAAGTCATAAATCCTCTCACTGACTTTATCAAGTCATATAAAAGATTAGAGACTAACTGGTCCAATCGATAAGTCATAAATTCTTTCATTGACTTCACGAAGTCATGAGAAGAATTGAGACAATTCGATCTAGGGCACCTAAATCAATCATACTGATTAACCTTAATGACATGGATCAACTCGAATCACATAGTGATCTAATCAGTCCAATGACTCGGACTCAACCTTTAACCCACAGTCAAGATCCATATGGTTTAATCAAAGACATAGACTCGACCTTCTACAACTATTGTGTTTGACCTAGAATATCGTTGACCTAATCTAAATCAACTATTGGTTAGATTTGATCAACTACTCTTTTTAGTCTATTAAGTTTGTGATTCTAATCTTAAGTCTAACTCAATTAAAAAGACTTGATTTGAGCTAACCTATACCCCATATTTTATACAATGTCATTAGATCTTTAATCACAATTCTAGATCTAAAATATATTTCTTAATTCTTAATTAAGTATAGCATTAACATGGATTAAGATTGTTAATTGAAACCATTTTAATTTTATAAAATAATTTTATATTATTTTTATGCAAAATTTTTTGTTCTAAAAATTAGGTCAGCTCACCCCTGAACTGAGTTGGCTCACTTCAGTAGGTCAACTAAGTCTGATACTTGGCCAACTAACTGGTCATGAACAGTAATCATTACTATTCGGTCTGAGACAACTAGTCAGGTCAGTCAGTATTGAGCGAACTAAACTAGGGGATTGGATTGATTTAGTTTAAAACTAAGTCAGATCAGTTGGCATGCCAACAGATATCATATAGTTTTAAATCTAAAAATTCTCACATAAACTGAAATAAAATCAATCATAATGATCTTTTAGATCATATCTAAATATTTTATGATTTTAAATTTTATTTCTCATGATTAAAATAATTTTAATCATATAGATTTGATATTTTACTTTTCATACAACTCATGCTTTGTCTCGCATATAATTCTTAGGATTTCAACATCTAGGATTTTGTAGAAAAGTAAGTTCTTCCTTTTGCATTATTCTTCATGAGATTAAATCACATGGCACCCCTACATACCATAAGAGCATCCTATCGAATAGGAAGAGAGGGCTTTTAAACCCTTTTTGTTCCTATGACCGGATGGTCTAGTGATTAACCCAATCTAAAAATTTGCTAATCAGATCATCTAATCTATTCACATATCATATATACAAAAATTTAAATCTAATCTAAATTATATCAGATTCAATTTTTATATTAGATCATATCTAAAATCAGATCATAGCACACCCCATACATTACTAAATCTAGATTTCAACTCTACATGCATATATGTTCATATCATAATGAACCTTTACACTGATACCAGTTGAAGAAAAGCATGGCGGTTTTGTGCATGTATTTTTAAAATTTTACAGCAAAACATACATAGATTAAATAATTTAATCTATAATGCATGCATAGATCAAATCTAAAACTATCATACAGGATCTATGACATGAACTAATATGCATGTATGTAAATCTGAAATCTAAAATTCAGCAAATATAGATCTTATCTATATTATATTTAGATCATATCTAAATATGAATTGAGTTCAAAACTCGATATCTAATATAGATAGCAGATCATCGCATCTGAAATTTATGACAATTGGTTCTTCATGATACTCAGCAGCCACACACGCATCCGACCTCTACAAAAATCCACACAAAGTTCTTGTGCTGATCGATCTCTTCGGGAGTGCTAGCTTATGAAAATATCATGCTATTGGTTGATCTAAAAGAAATATGAAGAAGATGAAGAACAAGGAGACCCTCTCTTTTTCTTCTTAGATCCACGCATCAGATCTCTATGATAGAGATCAAGAGAAGAACCCTTTCTTCTCAATTCTCCCACGCATAAGAGAGAACCTTTCTCTCTTTCTTTCACATCATTAAGAAGAACTTTCCTTCTCTGAATTTTTATGATCAAAATCAAATCTAATCTAATTTCTCATGTAGAAATAATATGGAATCCTAAGTTCTAGAAGAATCCAAAAGAGAGATCTAAGAAAAGAATCATTCTCTTTTCTTCTCTCTTTTTCTCCTTGATTTAGAGCCCAAGAAAGCCCCAAACATCCAACCAAATTTTTTTGATATTTTTTTTTAATTTTTATATTAAAAATTAGATCTAATCTAATTTTTATACTAGAAAAAATAAAGAAAAAAAATTAAAAAAAAAATCTCCTTCTCCAAGGTTGCGCACTAGAAAGATGACCTTTTCTCTTCTTCCTTTTCCTCTCGTTAGAAAGAAACTTTCTTCTCTATTTTTCAAATGTAAAATCAACAAGATAGGCTCTCTTTGATGCCTTGAAACTAGCAGCAAAATCCCTTGAAAACTCCTTCCAAAGAGGTGTGAGATGAGGGCTTGGCATGTGGGATTTTGTTGTGTCCAACTCTTGGATGCCCCCTCCCTTTTTTCTTTTTGACGACAACATGAGAGGGGAGAGGGGCACCTTCTTTCATGGGATCACAAAGGGGGGGTGCAGCATCCTTTTTTGGGGCTGGGTTCTCATGGTGAAAGGAGAGGAGGCATGGAGAATCTTAAGTACATGGGGTTGTTAAGAGTTAGTTAAGTCCTAGTCCAAATAGGACTCATGATTCTTAGATCAACTCTAACTAATTCTTGGACCCAATCTTAACCAACTTAAGAATTAGTTATAACAAACTAACCAATTAGGTCCTAGCCCAATTAGAAAATTAATTAGGCCCTAATCCAATTAGAGAATTAGTTAGATTAAACCCCATCAATCCAAGAATTTATTCTTCTCATCTTATTGGATATCAGGGAAGCTTTTGATCAATAGTGCTTGATCCAATTAAGCCTATATCTAATAGGATTTGATCTAATCAAATTTAAATCAAATTAAATTAAATCTTATTTAACTCAAAATTTGATTTGCATCCCTAATATCAATTGAAACAAACCCTGTTATCCATTAGGATTGGATCCAATCAATCCAAAGCAAACCTAATTGAATCCAATTCAATTAGATCTGATCTAATCTCTATTACTCAATTAAATTGAGTCAATTAATAATCAAATTATTAATTAATTATTTTTTTAATTTATCAATCATTAATAAATAATTTATTATAATCTTTGCACAAGCTTAATCATCAATCACATTGATAGTTAAATTCTTCAACGATTCATAATCATCGATCAGCCATTTAATCAGACAGGTACTTCTATGTGTTTGATCCCATAGATTCAAATCTAAGCCGATAGTACAATAATAATTTTTGTATCAATTGATGTAACCATCTAGCAATAGGACCCAACATCCGAGTAGGCCGAATGTATGCTCAACAATACTTTAGAACCTACGTGGATATAGTTATAATATAATTCATCCCTTTGATTCTCGATGCTCAAGGACAACTTAGGGCTGAACTATCAATCCTAGATGAGTGGTCCACATTGTGTCTCAACCTCAAAAATCTTGTGACTTCTCATTAAGACTACTCTGACCAGAGTTTGCTGAATTGAAATACAGTGATGCATCATCTTCAATTTTATTTAGAGCGATCAATCCCATCTTGACTCGCATTCAGACTTCACAAGTACTTGACTGTACCCAAAAATTTTTCATCATTGAATTAAAAATTTGGATAGTCCAGCATCAAAGTACAGTGAGTTGCTTGCAAGTCACCAAGGTAGCTTCAAGTCAGAGGAGTACTTATACCCATATTCCATCAGAGCAACCCTTGATAGCAGAGTGCTTGGGAGTTGGTCACGCTTAATGAAATGTACTTCTACATTTTATCCATATGCCATATCCGTATCACCATACGTCATGGTTAAGAGGATAACCAACTAATATGGCATATGACCTACACTTGATATAATTATTATCCTTGTAACAATTGTATCATTTGGTCATGAGCAGGATTTAAGAACCACACGATAAATCTTTCTTTATCATTTTGAAAGTAGCTCTAAAGATTTCATCATAACATATGAGTTCTATTTAGAAAGATGTATTCCTTATGATAAATCTGTCAGATAATATTTATCATTTTATAATTCATATACATATTGTTAAAAAATCGGGTAGGATGCATGCATAGATTTCAAAAAAATTTTATGAGTAACAAAAATAAATCAAATTAAATCCTTTAACCCCACATGCATTAGATCTCATCTAATCTTATCCAAGCTCAAAAATAAAGACATGCATATAATCTAAAAATAAAACAAGAATGAGATCAAATCTCAATACCTTTATGCGAGTCGATCTACATCACAACCGATGATTGTAGATTTTAATGGGTTCCTTTAGCCATGCATATGCCCGACCTCCACAGGTATCCACAAGAGGTTCGTTCCAACCAGAGGTAGATATCTTCACTGGGGTGCTAGCTCTCTTACAGAAGACTCCTCTTTGATGGCTGAGGTTGTTCTCTCACAAATCTCACAAACACTCTTAAGAACTAGGGAGAACAGGGAGGAAAAGAAGGAGAAAGAAGACTCAGATTTTTTAGACTAATTTACTCTTATTTTTTTTTATTTTTCACACCACCATAGGGTCTAGAATTAGTCCCTATTTATTAGAGAGAAAACTAGGGTTTCATAGGAGAGCGGGTGCTATAATTTCACATGTCAAAACATTTTTGGCATTAAAAATGTTCATGTATTGGTGTGAGAAATCAGATCTGATTTCTCACACCCATATTTCTCCACGTCCATGAGAGGAATTTAGTTGTTGGAGCCACCTAGTTGCCATAAAAAAAAATAGAGTCCCTTCTTATCTCTATCTTTGATTTGAATCAAATTCAAACTAAGAATGAGATCAAGAGATAAGGTGGATGAGTCATCAACCAATTACCTACCAAAAACATCCTCTCCTCTCGTATCTATGCCCAAAAATCTCACGCATATAATTTTCATGCCAAAACAATTTTTGTCAGGGAATATGGGCATGAAAACCAAAGGGGGGGCCATGGAAAAAGAGTCCCAGCTCTAATGGACTCCAGGGTTTCTAAATTTTAATTCAACTGAATTTGATCCGATTTGATCCAAATAAGAAAAAGAAACTTAATTAAATTAAGAATCCAATGACTAGATCCTAATCTTATTAAAAATTAACTAAATCCTAATTTTGATCAAATCAAGAATTAATCTCCCTCGTAATTAGGCTCGATCTAATCAAACCCAACCCTAGTCAAATTAAATCCAATTCAATTAGACTTGATTCGAATCTCAATTGCTCAATCAAATTAAAATAATTAACAATCTAATTACAAATTAATCCTCCTATGATTCACTAATACTTAGTAAATTTTTTAATTATAATTTTTGGATAAGATTAATCATCAATCAAATTGATAATTTTATTTTTTAATGATTCATAATCATCGATCAGCCATCTGATCGGACAAGAACCACTTTTGTGTGCGACCCCATAGTTTTATTCTACTTGGTAGTGAGATATATTGTGATCTCCATCACAATATCATCGAAACTTCTTTCGATGGATTGAAAAATTCTAACTCTATCCTTCAAGGGTCATCGATCATCAAGACGATACCTGATGAGTCCCACAATCTATCAGTGACACCTAGCAGTATGTAGTGGCATTCCAATAGAATGAAAGTGTGAACCCCCAAGATATAGTTATCATGTGATTCAGTCATTCTATCATGAGTCCTGACTTGACAGAGGTCATGAAAAACTCATCAGACCCCATCATCAGTTATATGCAAGATTGGCTCGATCCAAATTCATTTCTGAATCTCGTGGAAATTTTTTTCTAATATTCACACTTGCTTTGACCAAAAATTTCTTCTGAACTTAATCTCGTAAATCATATAGGACTTCTCTTTTTTTATCAAGATCGATAGATTCTGTTTAGGTGCATCCTACTCCAAACAGCGAATCTAAACCTACTGAAGCCAACATACACAGCAAGGATCCGAATGGCTAGAGATCAAGAGAACGTGCAGTCAAACTCAATAGCCTCACTGTGAATAGCTGATGACACCATAAGTTAAAGGATCACTCACACCACTATAGCATCAAGAAGATCACTGACGAGGGAGTAGATATCCAAGTGATTTCTTATATTGGTCACACTCAGTGTAAGTTGTTCTCTAATAATTATCCACACCGTCACTCCAGAGTCTCTACACTACAGATCCGAGACTCATCTGCCTACAAGGGAGGTGAACTGTGCATCGATCTCGAATGGATTGATCACTATCTGTCGAGATGATCCTTTGATCGGGAGTATTTAAAAATTAATTACTAATTAATGTATGTCTCAAATTCTCAACACTTCGAGAATATACAAAAATCTTCTTTGTTAATTTCTAGAATAAATCATTGACACATAAATATGATTATAATGAAAAAACCCTTTATTGATAATAAAATATTACAAGTACAAAATGAAGTTCTAAATTTACAATATATGTCATCCAACAATTGGCTTCTAGGACACAAATCTAACAAACTCCTACTTGACCAAAAGCCAATTGGCCATATACCTAAGACCTATCTTCTCAAGGTGAGCTTTGATCTTCTGCTGGCTGAGAGACTTGGTCAGTGGTGGACACCATGTTTTGCATGGAGTTGACTCTCTGCATCTCGATGAACTTCTTCTTGAGATATTTACATATGATGTGAAGCCACCGCTCTATATGCTTGGACTTCTGGTGAGACCTTGGCTCCTTAGCGAGGGCTATGGTACCATTGTTATCGCAGTGCAATGCAATGATATCTGATGGCATCACACCCAGCTCCACAATGAACTTCATGAACCAAAAGACTTCCTTAGCAGCTTCAGAGATGGCGATATACTCGACTTTCATGGTTGAATCTGCAATGATCGACTGCTTGAAACTCTTCCAACTAACCATACCATCATTACACAAGAAGATACACCCCGATATAGACTTTCTATCATCAAAATCAGTCATGAAGTCCGAATCGATGTATCCCTCAACTTTCAGCTCTGATCCTCCATCAAAGACCAACAATAAATTTTTAGTCCTTCTCAAATACTTAATGATGTTTTTAACAGCAATTCAGTGTTCTTCACCTGAATTCATCTGATATCTACTCGTGACACTCACAATAAGGGCTACATCAGGTCATGTACATAACATGACATACATGAGGCTCTCTATTGACGAAGTATATGAAATCTTGCTCATACACTGGATCTCCTCAGGTATGTCGGAACACATCTTCTTAGAGAAATGAATGCCATGTCTAAGGGACAAAAGACTCCTCTTGGAGTTTTTGATGCTGAACCTCTTCAGCACCTCCTTTATATACATTCACTGTGAGAGTCCAATCATTCTCTTAGATTTATTCCTATAGATCTTTATACCAAGAATGTAAAAAGCTTCTCTTAGGTCTTTCATGACAAACTCTTTTGAAAACCATACTTTGATCGATGTTAGCATGGAAACATCATTCCTAATTAGAAGGATATCATTCACGTACAATATGAGGAATGTGATAGTGCTCCCACTAATCTTTTTGTATACACATGGCTCCTCCTCATTTTTGATGAAATCAAATATTTTAATTACATCATTAAAGTGAGTGTTTCAACTTTGAGTACTTGCTTGAGTCTATATATGGACCTTTGCAGCTTACAGATCTTGTGATTACTATAACTGGATGTGAAATCTAAAGGCTGCTCCATATAGATATCTTCCTCAAGATATCCATTTAGGAAGGTAGTTTTTGCATCTATCTGTCAAATTTTATAATCATGAAAGGCTGCTATCGTAAGCAGAGTATAGATGAATTTCAGTATGGCTACGGATAAAAAAATTTCATGATAGTCAATGCCTTCACGTTGACTATAACCTTTCACGACTAGCCTTGCCTTATAGGTTCCTATCTTACCATCCGATCTAATTTTTCTTTTATAAATCTATTTATATCTAGTAGGTATAATATCTTCAGGTGGATCTACTAAGGACCAAACTTGGTTGGAATGCATGGAGTCAATTTCTGACTTCATCGCTTCCATCCATTTCTCGGAGTCTATATCTAAAAGGACCTCATCATAGGTCTTGGGATCATTCTTAATGTCCCTATCTCCCACAAAGAATGCTTCCTCTAATTTCTTTGTAAAAATACCTAAGTACCTTTCAGAAGAGCAGAAGACCCTACTTGATCTACGAGGTGGAGAAGGTATCACATCTACGAGGTTTAGAGACTTTCTCTTCGAGCTCAATCTTCCTCCCACTGCTTCCATCATGGATAAACTCTATTTCTAAGAAGACGGTATGACGACTCATAATCATATTGTGATCCTCAAGAAGATAGAAGTAGTATCCCATAGTTTTCTTAAGATATCCTATGAAGCAAGTCCTAAAAGACCTAGCCTCCAACTTGTCCGCATGCAGTTGCTTGACATGGATCGGACACCTCCAAATCCTGAAATACCCAAGAGTTGGCTTTTTACCATGCCATAACTCATATAGTGTGATAAGAATCGATTTAGATGAAATTTGATTCAAAAGATGAATCAAAGAAAATAAAGGATAACCTTAGAGAAAGACAGGAAGGTCTGTGAAACTCATCATAGATCGGATCACATCTAATAGAGTTTGATTCCTCCTTCCGGATATCCCATTGAGCTGAGGGATCCCTGAAGGTGTCCACTGTGAGACTATACCATTATTCTTGAGATAGATTCGAAATTCTCTACTAAGGTATTCTCCTCCTCGATCTGATCAAAGAATCTTTATAGATTTTTTAATCTATTTTTCTACTTCATGTCTGAACTCTATGAACTTTTCAAAAGCTTCAGACTTTTAGTGCATCAAATACATAAATCCATACTATGAATAATCATCGATAAAAGTTATAAAGTAGATATAGCCACCTTTAGCTTGTACATCGAATGGACCACATAAGTCAGTGTATACCAGGGCTAATATCTCAGCGGCCCTTTCTCCTTATCCCATAAAGAGCAGCTTGACCATTTTTTTTTGAAGACATGATTCATAAATTAGATAAGACTCAAAAGTCAATGGTCCGAAAAGATCATCTTTCTCCAATTTGTTGAGTTTGTCCTCCCAATATGGCCTAGCCTAAGATGCCACAGATACTTTTAGCTAATCCTATCTCTACATCTCTTAGACCCTATGGCATTCACAATTTGCTCGTTAATATTTACACTCGCATCCATATACAAATGATAAAGACTGTCAATCAAGAAAGCACATGCAACAACTTTATTTTTGAAATAAATCAAACACATATCTTTATTGAAATAAAAATTATAATTATCCTATGCCAACACATATATGAAAATCAAATTTTTACTGGCTACAAGTATATAATAGCAATCTTTAAGAATTAAACTAGCTCCTAATGGTAATCGCAAAGGGTAGGTCCCGACGGCCATAGCAGCAACCCTTGCTCCATTGCCAACCCAGAGAGTGGTCACGTCTTTCCTCAGCCCTCTCATTTTTTCAAGATCCTGCATAGAAGTACACAAATGAGTACTTGATCTAGAATCTAGAACCCAATTAGAAGAAGAGAAAACTTTTAGATTAATTTTAATAACAAGCAAATCAGACATACCTTCAGAAAGCCCATCCTTCTTCCTGCTCTTGATAGTCACCAAGTAGGCAAGACAGTTCCTCCTTCAGTAGCCTTCGATGTTGCAATGAAAATACTTTTTCTTGTTGTCAACTTTCTTCATAACCTGATTTTTGGACTTGGCCTCATTCTTTTGCTTCTTCGCAGGCTTCTTCTTTTTGAAAGAAGATTTTCTTTTCAAGAAAGTTCGCTCCACATTCAGAACTATACCCCTTGAATTTTTCAAGGTGCCCTCTATTATTTTTAGTATATTCAATAACTCGAACAAAGTACTATCAATTTTATTTATATAGTAGTTCATGATGAACTGCCCATACGAATCAAGAAAAGACTGGAGGATCAGATCCACTTGCAATTTTTTTGTGCATATTCATGCCGAGGTTTTGAAGCTCTTTGATGTCTTTAATCATTATCAAACAATGATCATTGATGGACTGTCTATCACATATTTTTGCTCTGAATAGTCTTTGGAAGACCTCAAAGCGAGCTGTGTGACTTTACTCACTGTACAACTCTTGCAGGTGACTGAGCATCTCTTTGGTAGTCCTCATATCTTCATGCTATCCCTGAAGATCATTGGACATGGATGCTAAAATATAATACTTTGCCTTGTTATCTTCATCCATCCACTTCTCAAATATGGCTCGTTGATCAGGGGATAGATGAGTTGGTAATACAGATGCATCTTGATCAAGGACATGGGTAATTTTATCAGAATTGAGAATGATTCTCAAATTTTAGAGCCAATCTTTATAGTTTATACCAGTCAATCTATTGGTATCGAGGATATGGCTAAGGGGTTGGAACTCGACATGGTTATCTACAAAGAGAATAGTTTCTAGTTAGATATTTATGCTTATAAAAGTATTTATTCTAAGGTCTTTAAAAACAGACAAAGAGCTCCAACAATTTTTTTGAATCTCCCACACTCTTTAGGTGGAGAAATAAAAATCTATGCGTGATCGATTTCAAGTGGATAATGTGGTCTTATTAATCTATACGTACCTCACCTAACAGTTATTGATGAATATTGAAAGAATAGTACCTTACAAGCCAATCGCATAGGGATGGGATGGGATTTTTTTTTTATTATCTTTCTACTTATTTGCATGACATTAGTTATTTTACTTATATAAGGTATTATGTTTTATCATTTGCTGCATTATTTTTATATGATTATGATAAATCTCATAGATTAGGATAATAATTTTTGGACCATGATGAGATCATGCCAGTGAGATCTAAAATCTTGATAGTCCCAATCCAAAATATTCCAAGTCATTGGATCATTGAATCGGGGATCGATGATTTTGATAAGTGAAGGGCAGCGTGGTGGGTGATGTGCATGTATTTTTAAAATTTTACAGTGAAATATATATAGATTAAATAATTAATCTAGAATACATACATAAATTAAATCTAAAATCACCATACAGGATCTATGACATGATCTAATATGTATGTATGCACATCAGAAAACTAAAATTCAGCAAGTATAGAATATATCTAATTTATATTTAGATTACATTGAAATATTAATTGAGATCAAAATCTCATACTTGAGCACGGGTAGTAGATCACCGCATCTGAAATCTGTGGTAGAAGATTCTTCATGATACTTGACAGTCGTACACGCATCCGGCCTCTACGGGTATCTACACAAAGTCTTTGTGCTCATCGATCTCTCCGAGAGTGCTAGCTCGCAAAGACACCATCCTTTGACTAATCTAAGAGAAATATGATAAAGATAAAGAATAAGAAGATCCTCTTCTTTTTTTTCTAGATTTATGCATCTAATCTCTATAATAGAGATCAAGAGAAGAACCATTTCTTCTCAATTTCTCACGCATAAGAGAGAACCTTTCTCTCTTTCTTTCACACCCTTAAGAAGAATTTTTTTTCTCTAATTTTTTATGATAAAAATTAGATCTAATCTAATTTCTTATATTAAAAATTACATGAAATCTTGAAATCCAAAAAAAATCTAAAATAGGGATCCAAGAGAAGAATCATTTTTCTCTCTTCTTCTCCCTTTTTCTTCTTGATCTAGAACTCTAGGAAGCCCCAAACACCCAACCAAATTTTTTTGATATTTTTCTTATAAATTCTCATATAAAAAATTAGATATAATCTAATTTTTATCTTTAAAAAATTAAAATAAAATCTAAAAGAAGAACTCCTTCTTCAAGACTGCGCGTAAGAAAGAAGACCCATCTTCTTCTTTGATTTTGAACTCCAAGAAGCCCCAAATGCTCAACCAGATTTTTTTAATATTTTTTCTCTAAAATTTTATATGAAAAATTAGATCTAATCTAATTTTTATCTTAAAAAATATTTAAAAAAAATCTGAAAGAAGAATTCCTTCTTCTTCAAGGCTGTGCATAAAAAAAAAAAAAGACCTTCATTCTTCCTTCTCTTTTTCTCGTTGGAAAGATCTTTTCTTCTCTAATTTTCTACTATATAACTACCAGAGGAGCCTCCTTTTGACACCTAAGAACCAGCAAGCAAAGCCTTACAAAATCATATCAAGATGGGGAAGAGAAAAGGGGGTTGGTGTGTGGATGTTGGGGCATCCAACTCTTGGACGCCCCTTCTCCTATTTTTTTCTTTTGGGCAACCACCAAAAAAGAGAGACACCCCTTATTTCTTTTCATGGAAGAGAGGAGAGGGCGCACATGGGGTGTGAGGGATTTTTCCATGGTGAAGAGATGTGGCATGGGGAATTAATTATCACATGGGGTGGCTTGGTTTAGTCCTATTCCAAATAGGATTCAAGATCTTGGTCAAACTCTAACTAATTCTTGGACCCAATCCTAACTAACTTAGAAATTAGTTATAACAAACTAACTAATTAGATCCTAGTCTAATTATTAGGCTTTAATTAAATTTATAATTAGTTAGATTAAAATCTTATTGATCCAGGGATTGATTCTTGATGGATATCAGGGAAACTATTTAATAATAGGGCTTGATCCAATCAAGCCTATTATCAAATGATATTTGATCAAATCAAAGTCTATTATCTAATAGGGTTAGATCCAATCTAAGCTTATATAAAAATAATTGAATCATATTCATGCATCCCTGAGATCAATTGGAACAAGTCCTATTATTCAATAAGGATGCATCCAATCAATCTAAAACCAATTTAATTGAATTCAATTCAATTAGATCTAATCGAATCTCCATTGCTCAATCAAATTGAACTAATTAACAATCATATTATTAATTAATTATTTCTTTAATTTATCAATCATTAGTAAATATTTTATTATAATCTTTACAAAAGATTAATCATCAATCAAATTGATAATTAAATCATTCAATAATTTATAATCGTTGATCAACCATTTGATCAGATAGATACTTCTATGTATGTGACCCCATAGATTTGAACCTAAGCCGATAGCATAAGAATAATTTATGTACTAATTGATGTAACCATCTAGCAATGAGACCCGACGCCCGGATAGGCTGAATGTATGTCCAGCAACACTCTAAAACCCATATAGATATAGTTACCATATAATTCATCTCTTTGACACTTGATGCTCAAAGATGACTAAGGGTTAAACTGTCAACTCAGGAAGAGTGGTCCATATTGTGTCTCAATCTTAAAAATTCTGTGGCTCCTCATTAGGACTACTTTGACCAAAATTTTGCTAAATTGAAACATAGTAATGCATCATCTCTAATTTTATTTGGAGCGATCAATCCCATCTTAATTCATACTCAGATTTCATAAGTACTTGATTATATCCAAAAATATTCCATCATTGAATTAAAAATTTGGGTAGTCCAGCATCAAAATAAAGTGAGTTGTTTGTAAATCACCGAGGCAGCCTTAGATCTGAGGGACACATATATCCATATCCCATTAGAGCAACCCTTAACAATAGAGTGCTCTGAAAGTGGTCACGCTTAGTGAAATATAATCTTATATATCACCCATATGCTATATCCGTGTCACCACACATCTTGGTTAAGAGGACAACTAACTAATATGGCACGCAATGACCTACACTCGATACAATTATCGTCCTTATAATAATTGCATCATTTGGTCACGAGCAAGATTTAAGAACTACATAATGAATCCTCTTTTATCATTTTGAAAGTAGCTCTAATGACTTCATCATAACATATGAGTTCTATTTAGAAAGATATATTTTTTATGATAAATCTGTCAGATAATATTTATTACTTTATAATTAATATACTTATATGGAGTACAATCATCTACAACCTAGATGATTGGCTTTAGGACATATTTTTCAACAACTCTCACTTTGACTAAAGCCAATCAGATTGGTATCAAATATCCATCTTCTATTTGTGATCATCGAACTCTTTAGATTTGATTGTTCTAGTCAACGGGCCGGTCAAGTTCTCCTTTTGATCGATCTTTCCAAGGTCGACTTTATTTCAATCTTATCGAATAAGATGATTGTAATACAAAAAATATTTGGTTCTTAGATAGAACATTAATTCTTCAGCTTGAGCTATGACTCCAGTACTACTGTCCATACAGAAAGACTGTCCATACAGAAAGACTGGACCATCAATGGAGGGTGCCATTTCATACTTGCTGATGAATTTTCATAACCAAACAACTTCTTTATCAGTATCAGATACCGTAAAGAACTCCATATCGCAAATAAAATTGGCTACTAACTATTGCATAGAACCTTTCCAGCATGTCGCTCATCTTTTTAGGATAAAAACACAATCTGACATAACTTTGTTATTTTCATCTGATTAAAAATTGAAATCAATATTCTACAGGTTTTAAGTCAAATTCTTCATAAATGAGCCATTGGTCCTTAGTATTTCATAAATATTTAAGGATGGTTCTCGTAACCTTTCAAATCTTTATGGAGAACAGAGATGACAACCTAGCTTTTATTCTCTGTAATATAGGGATGTCATTCTTGATTAAACGAATTTCATCCAAATAGTACAAAAAATGATTTTATAGAACTATTAGCTCATTTATACATACAAGATTCTGCTTCATTTTTAATGAAGCCATATGTTCAAAACATATATTCTAACTCTGAGAAGCTTGATTCGACCTGAATGGACTTGAGAATTGCCATAAGGAAACCATCTCATCAAAGTCAACACTATCACTTTGATGAAAATTTTTGGTAATCAGATAGAATTAATAGGTCTCCACCTTTCCATCTGTGCCTCTTATCCATCTAAAATCCACTCACACCCTATAGGTTTTATCCCTTCAGGTGAATCAATGAATGTCCATACATCATCGATCTTGATGGACTTCATTTTATATTTAATGACTCCAATAAAAGAAGAGTGTCCTATAAGCCAATCGCAAGTGTGTTGCGATGAAACTTTTCTTTATAATTTTTTAACTCATGAAATGATATTTATTATTTGAGATATTGATTCATTATATTAGCTGTATCTTATTATGTCTAAGATTATGATGAAACCCAAAGATTAGGGCAATGATTTTAGAAGACATGAATGGGTTGTGCTAGTGAGACCTAAAATCTTAAAATTCTAATCTTAAATATTTTTGATTGTAGGAGTATTAAGTCGGAGATCAATATTCTGGATAAATTGGCACATCCTAGGTATGCTCGATGGAGAGGGTAGCAGATCTCACTAGCCACTTATGTGGGATACTAATACAAGGATGTGGGTGCTTATTTGAAAAATGAATCCATTAAATCGACTCGATAAAAGAGAATATTTTATGGAAGCCTTACTTGCATGTCAAAGATGGTTCTCTAAGTGAAAGTTGTGCAATTGATCCTTAGACCTGAGACCATCATAGAATCTTATGCACATAAATTCATATTTTGGTTCATATGCAGGCATGACATTAAGATATGTACGGGGTGTTCTAGATATGGTGGAGTGTATATAGAGGTTGTGAGTAGGTCAACATGGAATCGATTACTTCTAGTAAGAGGAGATCGCATCCTGTATATTCTCCATCCTAGATAACTTGAGAAAAGTCTTTTGGCCAAAAGAAGAAAGGAGATTAGAAAGAGTTTCTAATACTTCTTCATTAGAGTCATCATTGATTAATTGAGAATCGATATGAATATGTGTTTGAATTTGACATGATTCCATACTCATAAACATATTTAGGGTACAGGAATGATCGAAGAATTGAATTGTATGGTAACTTACCACTGAAGGGTATATTTGATATTTTCATCAAAATTTTATATCTTTTGGGTAGTCATGATACATTGCTACACATCAATCTTGACTTATAAATTTTTGATCGAATTAAAGAGTTTAATTCGATTGCCAATTAGAAAGGATTATAATTGTTGAACTCGAGTTAGCTCGATTAGACCTAAATCAATTAGATTGAAATCTTATCAAATTTGATCAACTTACACCCAAACCTACTGCCAGCTAGATGTGGAACCCAATGGGTCACACACATATAGAAATTGGCTAAAGATCATTTTGAAAAAAGTTGATTGAAATTTTAAATTCAATCAGGGCTCCGATAAGCATGCTAGCATGTGTGGAACCCTTGCTCGTTTGGAGATCAATTTGGTCTCATCTCTTGCTAATTAGCTAGCCCAATTTAGTAGGTATTTGGGTCAGGTTGTGCCACCTAGAAGCAGCTCAAATTAGTATGCCACATCCCATTTTAACATCAATTATGAAAAGTCTAAGTTGTGAAGGACTCTTGGTGCAAAATAGGTTCTATGTACAAGTGTTGGCATGGGCAAAAGAAAAGAGTCCTTCTGGTATGAAATTAAAATATGTGTGGTAGCTCATATGACCCTCCATCCTTTGGTGCACATCTCAAAGCATGAGATGTTTTTTTTTGGAATTTTTGGGGTAGAGAAAAATTAGAAAAAGAAAAGAAGTCTCACATGTGCGCAGAAGCGTCGCATCTCTTTGAGCCTTGGAAAGTCCTTCTCCTCATCAAATGCTTTCAAAATGAAATAATTTTTGGTAATAACATTCCACATTTGACAATCTATTTTTGGTAATTTCTTTGGAATTTTTTCAAACTTTTCTAGATGCCAAATGGATGCCATAAGTTCCTCTTCATGCCTGCACATGTGGTGATCAGACTTTGCATGAAAGGATGTGAGAACACATCCATTTGTGAGAATTTTAATCACTCATTATATGTTCTGGAATCATGATTGAATCCTCTATCTACATATATTTTTGAGGATTTTTTTTATTTGAGAAGGGATATGAAAATATCCCTTCTCTGGTTGCATGGGCAGAGTAGGGTGCTGATCGAGTATCATTGATAAGAGTCCTATTTGAAGGAACTCTTATCTCTGATAATCAGATCAGATAGGCCTCTTGGATGAGGTGCATCTCTCCCTTTTGGCATCTTTCTAGTGGCTATAAATTGGTCAGGGCACTGGATATCTGAGGCATTCAAAAAGAGTTTCCAATTTTATCTCCGTTGCTATTTTTTTTTCTTACAACCTATCTTAGTTTTAGGACAAGGCTTTGGGATTTAAGACAAAGCCTTAT
Source organism: Elaeis guineensis (assembly GCF_000442705.2). NCBI lineage: Eukaryota > Viridiplantae > Streptophyta > Magnoliopsida > Arecales > Arecaceae > Elaeis > Elaeis guineensis. The sequence continues at coordinate 71,987,300 of NC_025998.2, forward strand.
CTGATCCTAACAAGGGTTGTGAGGGTTCTAAAGATGGAGGATCAGAAAGTCAAAGGAGGTTCTAAGAGAGTGGAGTCAGTTTCTTAGAGAAATCTGACCGGTATGAGATTAGTCAAGTTCTAGTGGCTAGAACTCTTGAAATAAGATGAAGAAGGAGCGCTGTCCTTGGTTCAGTTTTTATGTGGATCACCGTTGAAGGGCGAACACTTGGATGCCTTGTAAAAATTTAGATTAGCACTATAGGTATTCTTCTTATCCTAATTTATATTTATTATACTTTTATTATTATAGTCAAGGATTTCTGGGCATTGGGATTTTCGGTACATTGGATGTTTTGAATAAAAATTTTAAATACCTAACCCTTTCGCTGCACCACTGAAACCCAACAGTGGTATCAGAACCTATCTTGATTTATATAATCAAAGGTTAGAATATTATCTTGATTGTGATCAAATATGGATTTTTGGTTTGGTTCAAGTCGGATCAAAGGTTGAACCTGATTGAATATCCAAATCCGCGCATGTCTTAGAGATATATTTTTAAATATAAAATGCATGATGCATGTATAAAATTTTTTTTTAGTATCTTAGTACTCTAATTGGGTTCATCACCAGACCGTCTAGTCATAAGAGCAAGTAGGGTTCAGAGACCCTCTCTTCCTATTCAATAAGGTACTCTTATGGTGCGTAGGGGTGCCATTGTAATGTCATAAGAAGAAAAATCATGAAAAAAATATTTTGTATTCATGCATGTTATTAAAACTTCATGCATATATGATATGTTTGAGATGCTTAGTTATAATCATATTGAATGATTATGATTTCATATCTTAGAAATATGAATAGATGCCATGATTAGTTATTATGATTATTAAAATATAACTATAATGGTGCATGATTATGATTGAATTAGGATATGCTTGAGACCATTAAAGCCCTCATAAAAATTATATTAAGTCATAGTGTTATGAATCAGTAGCTAATCTATTTCTTGAATTATTTAATCAATTGATATTTAAGGAGTGTTTCAAGTGTGGTGGTTATTTAATTGATTCTGTTGCTGGCCTGGTCAATTTATTGGTGTCTAAGAAAAACAACGGGGGGACCCCCACTAATCTTAATAATTTTCTAGCCAATTAGATTAGTTCGAATCTTGAATAAAAGTAGCTCAGTATTTTGAACAATATCCTATCAAAAATCATAGTAGATTTATTGTGATATCCACAAGGCTTACTCTGGGGATTGATGTGAATTTGTCTTGGTGTATATTATATGCTTTATAGCATATTTGGATATGTTGCTTTGTTGTGATATCCACAAGAGCATCATTTTTCAGATATAGCTATATAAAAATAAAGAGTCTGACTTAACTAAAAAATACTGTGTTGTGATATCCACAAGGTTATGAATATTTTTAGAGGCAGGTTATGTTGAGAGTTACATGAGAAGCAATTGGATAGATTTTTCTATCTTTGAACTCATTGAGGTTTGTTGTGATATCCACAAGGCTTCATTGAGGGATTAGGATCTTAACCCCATTAAGAAATCAGATTAGGATTTCTCGTTTACTATAGGAGAGGGCTATGGTATCCGATAAAATAATGGGAGACATAACTAGTTTAAAAGTCCTCATTTAATTATGCATGTCAAACATGAGTGGTTTGCTTATACTATTATTCTTTATTTATGTAGATTTAAGTCTATATTATGGCTTCTTTATTTTCATTCATGATACCATAAATAAAAATATGTTGACCGATCCAACTCTATGGATTGGTTAAAAAACTTGCAAATAAGGTTTGTATCGGAGAAGAACACCGATGTTGTGGATATTTCTGACCTTGGGATGGTCAGTAATAATGAGAAGGCAAAAAATATTCTTAAGAATATCATCTATTCATTTTGTGGTAAATTTGATCATTAGAAGTATTATTACAAGAATAATCTTAAAAGATTGAAGCAGGGTGCATGTGTAGCCCCAAAAGATGTGTATATGATACAGACCTATTTTTTATTGAGTGGTTCAGACTCTAATATCTGGATATTAGATACCATCTATAATTTGTATATTTATAATTTATTACAGTGATTACAAAATATCAAAGGTCTGAAAAGAGGTGACCTCGAGCTCTATGGCGCAGGTGGAGAGTCTATTAGCGCAAAGGCTGTGGAAACCTGTATGCTTGATTTATCTTCAGGCAAAATTTTAGAATTAAAAGACTGTTATTACATACCAAAGGTCATTAAAAATATTATTTCTACACCTTTGTTGTAAAAACAAGGTTATGAAATAAGGCTAATGAAAAATGAATGCTCCATTTTCTTTTCTAATGAATATTACGGCAGTAGTTATATTGATAACAATATTTTAATTCATGCACTCAATGAAAATATATTTTATATTGAAAGAAATATGAAAGAAAAGAGAGAAGATGTGAATGTCATATATCTCTGGCATTGTTGCCTTGATCATAGTAGTGAGTCAAGGATTAACAAGTTATACAAAGAAGAATTCTTTAACCCATATGATTATGAATCATTGGAACTTATAAATCTTGTCTCATGGGTGAGATGACCAAGACTCTATTTTCTGGATATGGAGAGAGGGCAAATGAGTTGTTAGCTCTAGTACATACAAATATATGTGGATCAATGACAACTCAGGTCAGAGGAGGATACTCTTATTTTATCACCTTTACGAAAAATTTATCCAGGTTTGGATATGTGTATCTTATAAAACATAAATTCGAAGCCTTTGATAAGTTCAAAGAGTATCAATGTATGATCGAGAAACAAACTGAAAAAGATATCGAGATTCTTCGATCTGATCGAGGAGAAGAATACTTATCCAGTAAATTTTTTGATCATCTTAAAAGTAAAGATATTCTCTTTGAATATATCTCTCCTTATACACCCCAGTTAAATGGTGTAGTAGAAAGGAGGAATCGCACTTTGATAGATATGGTGCAGTCCATAATGTGCTTCACTGATCTTTTAATATCTTTCTAAAGATAATGTCCTAGAGACTGCCACATATATATTAAACAGAGTGCCTTCAAAATCTGTTGCAAGCACACTATATAAGATATGGAAGAAAAAGAATTCTAATCTTAAACATCTTAAGACCTGGGGTTATCCTACTTATGTCAGAAATATTTTTAGACATAAGCTTAGTGCTAGATCAAATAAGTGTAGGTTTGTAGAATATTCTAAGAAAACTAATGGATACTACTTCTACCACCTATTGAACAAAAGGTGTTTGTTAGTAGGCATGCTATTTTTTTAAAAAATAAACTCATCCAAAAAAAAGGCAGTGGGACGAATATTGAACTTACTAAAGTTCATGATCTACAAATCGATCCAAAAATACCAATGGTTGGATCACAAAAAGATCCTCAATCAGAAGTACCTAAAGATGAGGTACATTCATAATGCACACCTCTTCTCCGAAGGTCAGATAGAGTACATGATGCACCTCTGTGATTTGATGAGAATATAATCAACATTATTCAGGATGATGATCCACTGACCTATTCGGAAGCTGTCATGAGTAAAGACTCAGATAGATGGCTAAAAGCCATAAAATTTGTGATGGACTCGATGTATATCAACCAAGTATGGACCTTGGTTGATGCACCTAAGGGTATGATCCTAATAGGATGCAAGTGGATCTTTAAGAAGAAGATCAGAGTAGATGGCCAAGTAAAAACCTACAAAGCTAGATTGGTGGTGAAGGATTTCAGTCAAAGCTAAAGAATTGACTATGATGAAACCTTCTCACTAGTGGCTATACTCAACTCTATTCGGATTTTGCTTGCTATAGCGATATACTATGACTATGAGATCTGACAGATGGATGTCAAGACCATTTTTCTCAATGGTAAACTAGAGGAAGAGGTCTACGTGACTTAGTCAGAGGGATTTGTCTCAAGTAGGAGGGCAAATCAAGTATGCAAGCTAATGAGATTCATCTATGGATTGAAGCTGGCTTTGAGGAGGTTGAAACATCTAATTTGATATGACAGTCAAAGAGTTTGACTTTATCAAAAATAAGGATGAACCATATATGTATAAGAAGATAAGTGAGAGTGCTGTTGTCTTCTTGGTTCTATATGTCGATGACATATACTGCTTATTGGGAATAATATCCTAATGATGCAATCGATCAAAACTTGGGTATCAAATAAGTTTTTCATGAAAGATTTGGATGAAGCATCCTATATACTAGGTATAAAGATCTATAGAGATAGATCTAAAGGGATGTTAAGCTTATCTCAGTCACGATACATAGATCTCATATTAAAGAGGTTTAATATGGAGGCAAGTAAGAGAGGCTACTTTCCTGCAAGTCATGGTATACGTCTTTCCAAAAAAATGTATCCTAAGATATTAGAGGAAAGAAAGAGAATGAATGAAATCCTTTATGCTTTGGCTATGGGATTAATTATGCATGCCATGCTATGTACCAGGCCTAATGTAGCTTATGCTTTGGACATAGCTATCAGATTTCAAGCTGATCCAAGAGAGGATAATTGGAAAGTGGATGATAGCAAGTCGATATCAGGATATATGCTTATCCTAAATGATGGGGCAGTGAGTTGGAAGAGATCCAAGCAGCAGATAGTATCTGACTCAATTACTGAGACAGAGTACATCACTGCTAGTGAAGCCATTAAGAAAGCTATCTGGATGAAGAAATTCATCATAGATTTAGGAGTCATTCTTAAGAATGAAGGACCAGTGTCACTCTATCATGATAACACTAGGGTCATTATTCAAGCAAAGGAACCTAGGTCTCATTATAGATCCAAGCACATCCTCAGATGCTTCCATCTCATTAGAGATAAGATGTTGTTCTTGAATGAGTAGACAGAAAGAATAATACAATAGACCTATTCACTAAGGCCATACCAAAGTAGCTATATAATCGCCATCTTATGAGATATAAAGGAGATTGGCTTTAGTGCAAGTGGAAGATTGAAAGAAGAGTGCCCCATAAGCCAATCGCAAGTGTGTTACAATGAAACTTTTCTTTATAATTTTTCAACTCATGAAATGACATTTATTATTTGAGGTATTGATTCATCATATTAGTTGCATCTTATTATGTCTAAGATTATGATGAACCTCAAAGATTAGGATAATGGTTTTACGAGACATGAATGGGTCATACTAGTGAGATCTAAAATCCTAAAATCTTAATCTTAAACATTTTTGATCGTAAGAGTATTGAGTCAGTGATCAATATTTCGGATAGACTGTCCCATTCTATGTATGCTCGATGGAGAGAATAACAGATCTCACTAGCCACTTGTGTGGGATACTAATACAAGGATATGGGTGCTCATTTAGAAAATGAGTCCACTAAATTAACTCAATAAAAGAGAACATCTTATGGAAACCTTACTTGCATGTCAAAAGTAGTTCTCTAAGTGAGAGTTGTGCAATTGATCCTTAGACCTGAGACCATCATAGAATCTTGTGCACATGAATTCATATTTTGGTTCATACCCAGGCATGGCATTAAGACATGTATGGGGTGTTCTGGATATGGTAGAGTGTATATGGAGATTGTGAGTAGGTCAACATAGAATCGATCACTCCTAGTAAGAGGAGATTGCATCTTGTGTATTCTCAATCCTACATGACTTGAGAAAAGTCTTTTAGCCAAAAGCAGAAAAGAGATTAGAAAGAGTTTCTAATATTTTTTTATTAGAGTTATTATTGGTTAATTAAAAATTGATATGAATATGTGTTTGAGTTTGACATGATTCCATACTCATGAACATATTCAGGGTGCAAGGATGATCGAAGGATTGAATTGTATGATAACTTGCCACTGAAGGGTATATTTGATATTTTTATCAAAATTTTATATCTTCTGGATAGTCACAATATGTTGTTAGACATCAATCTTGATCTGTATATTTTTGATTGAATTAAAGAGTTTAATTCGATCACCAATTAGAAAGGATTATAATTGTTGAACTCAGGTTAGCTCGATTGGACCTAAATCGAATAGATTGAAATCTAATTAAATTTGATCAACTTATATCTAGACCTATTGTCTGCTAGATATAAAATTTAATAGATCATACACATATAGAAATTGGCCAAGGATCTTTTTGAAAAAGGTTGATTGAAATTTTGGATTCAATCAGGGCTCCGATAAGCATGCTAGCATGTGTGGAACCTTTGCTCCTTTGGAGGTCAATTTGGTCTCATCCCTTACTAATTAGCTAGCCCAATTTAGTAAGTATTTGGGCCAGGTCATGCTACCTAGAATTGACCTAAATTGGGATGTCACATCCTATTTTAATGCCAATTATAAAGAGTTCATATTGTGAAGGACTCTTGGCACAAAACAGGTTCTGCGTACAAGTGTTGGAATGGACAAAAGAAAAAAGTCCTTCTGGCATAGGATTAAGATATGTGTGATAGCCCATATCACCCTCCCTCCTCTGGTTCATATATTAAAGCATGATATGTATTTTTTTTTTTAATTTTTGGGGTAGAGAAAAATTAGAAAAAAGAAGGAAGTCTCAAGCATGTGCGCAGAAGCATTGCATCTCTTTGAGATTTGGAGAGTCTTTGTCTTCATCAAATGCTTTCAAAATAGAATAATTTTTAGTAATAGTGTTCCACATTTGACAAGCTACTTTTGATAGTTTTTTTGAAATTTTTCTAGACTTATCTGGATGCTAAATGGATGCCATAAGTTCCTCCTCATGCCTGCATGCATGGTGATCAAACTTCACATGAAAGGATGTGAGAACACATTCATTTGTGAGAATTTTAATCCACTCATCATATGTTCTAGAATTAGAATTAAATCCTCTATTCACATAGATTTTTGAGGATTTTTTTTGTTTTGAGAAGGGATGTGAAAATATCCCTTCTCTGGTCATACGTGCAAAGCAGGGTGCTGATCGACATATCATTGATAAGAGTCCTGTTTGAAGGAACTCTTATCTCTGATAATCAGATCAGATAGGCCTCTTGGATGAGGTGTGTTGGTAAAAAATTTCATCAAAGTCGGAGAAGCTGGAGTTGGGATGACCGCGGCCACCATCGTGACCTGCAAGGGAAGTCTAAACCAGAGTTGGGGGTGCTCCAGCAAGACCCTCCGATGCTCAAGTCAGTACTCCACTTCAATAGAAATAGAGTGCTCGAGAGAAAATTTTAGCAGAGTTTTGAGATAGAGTTCAGAGCTTAGAGAAGAACGTATCTGAGGGTCCTTATTTATAGACGGATAGCGTAACCGATTGACAGCGACGTCTGTAACCACCTAGTCGTGGGTTGTTCAGAGCTGCTTGGAGTTTGTTATGGAAAGTAGTGGCGTCAGGGGTCGCTCAGGGCCACGTGGAGTTGGTTACAGAGAGTGGAGTGGTGGCCATTGTCACGACTTGCCAGAGAGTAGTGGAGCCACATGGAATCTATTGCAGAGAGTGGAGCAGGGTAGCGGCCCTCGTCGTGGCTTGCTAGAGAGTGGTGGAGCCATGTGGAATCCATTGCAGAGAGTGGAGCAGGGTAGCGGCCCTCATCATGGCTTGCCAGAGAGTTTGGATATGTCAGCTGAAGCTCAGCTGGGATGTCTGATGGAGTGGAATGGCTCTCTATCTCGTCGATCCAGGAGAAGCTCGGATATTTTCGAGGTCGCTGACGAGTCTACTATTGTCGGAGGCCTTGGGCGTTGAGGCTACAAGTGAGAACCATCTGCTGTAGAAACTCAGATGAAGACTTTCAGTTGGCGAAGTCCGATAGGAGCCCAATTGCTAGGGAAGTCCATTTGGGATTTGCCTAGTGTGGAAGCTCGTCTGAAGATTATCCACCGAAGAAGTCCGATTTCATGAGAAACTTGACGAAAGGTCGGTTGGTGGTGGACTTTGGATGGCGTTAGGGAGGCTCGTCTGTTGGAGGAGTCTGAGGGATCCAGAGGCGATCGGCCATTGTAGAAATCCAACTGCTGGAGCCCGTCTGTTGCGAAAGCTCATCCGGAATCCATCCGCTGTGGAAGCTCAGACGGAGTCCGGTTCTTGTGGGAGACCGAAAGGAGGCCGCTTATTGTTGGAGCTCGATCAAAGATCGGTTATCGTGGGAGCTTAGAGTAACGACCTGGCCGGTGGATCCTGCCCCATGGTAGAAGCTCATCTGGGATCTAGCTATGAAGAAGCTCGACTGAAGTATACCTGTAGTGGAAGTTTGAAAGAAATTTATTTATAGTAGAAGTTCGAATGAAATTTACTTACAGTAGATATCTAGAGTAGATCGCCCACTGTAGGAGTTCGGAGTAGACCGCTCACTGTAGGAGTTCGGAGTAGACTGCTCATAGTAGAAGTTCAGAGTAGACCGCTCGTAGTAGAAGTTCGGAGTAGACTGCTCGTAGTAGAAGTTTGGCTCTCACAGGAGCCCAGTTAGAATCCTGAAGATGGTCGACCATCGTAGAAACTTGGGTGGAGTCTGATTACTGTAGAAATCTCATTACCGAAGAAGCTCGGATATTGGCGAAGTCCAAAAGAAGTTCGATGAATAGTTGATCACTGTAGAAGGTCGGCTGGTGGTGAGGCCCAAAGAGCTTTTGCGGCGGCCCAGTAGACGAATGCAGAAGTTCACTATCGGAGAAGTCCAGACGGTCGAGGGGGTTTGGAGAGATGCCACACACAAGGTCGGAAGTCGGAAGAGCCCTGGAAGGGTCGATCTTTTACAAACTTCGATCGAGGGGTATTTTATACCCAACACCAGTCCTCCTACTTCCGAGTTCGGGTTCTGAATGAAGGAAGTACAGAAAAATTCTCATGACCGAAGTTGCTTCCCTCAATTTCCGCACTCGATGGTTGCCAAATATTTGGGCATTCGGCATGCTGGTACTAGAGCCTTTTCAAAAAAAAATTTCTCTTTTTGGAATTCCCGCTGGAGCATGGCTCTAGGTACGACGTAATAATGACTTTGTCAGCTGCCAGCCGTTTCCAATAGTCTATCAAGGTGAGTGGGACACGTGGCGAGTGCAGGTCGGCTAGAGGAGATCCGCAATCATTATTGCGCCGGATCTCGGGGTCTATTTAAACATGTTCTTCTCCTTCAGGGGTTTCACTTTGCCTGAGAGAATCCCTCAGTTCCCCTCCTCTTCCCCAAGAGCTCCAGCTTCCTCTAGCATCCTTCTCGGCCTTAGGCATCCTCCGGGTCGACTTCCATTGTCCTTGCCATCTTCCTGCACTCTTGGGGCCGATCGAGGTTAGTTCCAGAACTTCTTATCATTTTTCTGTCCTTTCTTCTTTGTATTCTGTTCGTTTAGCTTCCTCGAGGGCTTGTTTGCTATTTTTTCTGATTTTTCCAAAATTTTGTGGCTTCCATTTGATCCAAAATGTCTTTTGATATCTATTCTTCTAGCAGTTCTAGGAGTTCGTCAGCTCCAATTCTCCAAAGTCCTTGTATCGTAGACGAGCCCATAGCTAGAACCGAACCTTGTCTGGCCTTTGCGTCGGACATCATCCCCGGCTCCTTGACTCTGGATGAACTCTCACTGCTAAGGATTCCGTCTGGAGTTCCTCCAGAGTACGAGCTGGAGCTTCTCGGGCCAACTGATCGGGCTAGCACCCCTCCCCCCGGTTGCTTCTGTCTATACCAGGAGGCCTTCTGTGTCGGACTTCGGCTTTCATTGCCATCCTTTATTGTAGCTCTCTTTCATTTTCTGAACATTTCTCTAGTTTCCGTCGTGCCGAACTCCTTTAGATTTTTAATAGGGTTTCTTTCTCTTTGTAGTTTAGCTGAAGTTCGGCCGACTCTTTCTTTGTTTAGGAATTTCTACACCTTCAAGCGTCATCCCTCGGCAAAGGACTAGTGTTACTTCTCCCCTCAGTTCGGTAGAAAGGGGTTGCTGAAAGGCACCCCTTCTTCTATCCACAACTGGAAGGAGAGGTTCTGCTATGTCTGATGCCCGACCTTGGAGCTAGGATTACCCCCTTGGGGCTCTCTGAGGGATTCCATCCACCGGGCTTCTAGCCTGAAAAGGGATGACCTCGAAGCCTCCAAAAAGCTCGAGGCTTATCGAGCCCCCTTCCTCCCCGAACTTCTAAGGAACAACTTTTGTTCAACATCGGTCTGAGTCCTCTTAACCCTGTCGGTACCATTTTTTTTTTTTTTTTGCTTCCCCTTTCTCTTATTCCATCTCTGAGCCGTGTTGATCTTCTTTAATCGTAGATATGGATGCAAGCATGGCTCAGAGGTTAGCCCAGGGTCTCAAGATCCACAAGAGAAAAGACACCTCGACTTCGGGGTCGGTGAAGAAAGCCAGGACATAAGGGATAAGCTCGACTGTGCCTGTTTCTGTGGCCGTCACTATCGAAGTCCCTTCCGATGCCGAACCCGAAGTCCCCCAAGCCCTTTCAAGGAGCCCCCCGATCGAGGATCCTGCTCCAGAGGCTCATCCCGAGGGGGCACTCGGGACCGAAGGGAGGAGGAGAAAGAAGACCCTGGACCGGAGGAGCCGCAGTCGCAAGGCTGCCATTGAGGGGGCCGACGGCTCCGAGGAAGACCTGAGGGAAACTTCAACAACAGGGACTTAATAAAGAGGCTGGTCGAAGGGTGCATTCTGCCCGAGGTCGTCGAGAGGATCGTCCTTGCTGATCCTGAGCTACGGGTCTGGGACTCTCTGGGATCCTTCCTCGAAGTAGGTTAACTCACCTTTTTTCTCCTTCTTGCCTCTTAATTTATTCTTCAGTCTTTATATTGACTCCCCAACCTTTCTTGCAGATTGGGCACCAGCTGGTCGCCAATGTCGAGGCGGTGAAGATCGCCAAGAGGGAGGCAGCTTGGGCGGAGGAGGGTCACCTAGCTGGGGCTGCCCACCTCGAGGAGAAGATCGCCGAGGTCCTTAGTCTCCAGGAGGCACTGAAAAAGGAGAGACAAACCTCATCCGATCTGAGGACTGCCTTGGAGGAGGAGAAAGAGAAGGCTAAGGCCGAAATCTCCGAACTGAGGGTGCAGGCTTTCGAGTTGAAGGTGCAGGTTTTTGAGCTGAAAGCATAGATTTCGTCTCTGATTTCAGAGGCAGGGGCCCGAGCAGTGGAGGAGTTTAAGGCCTCCTCCAAGATGGAGGATTTAAAGGTCCAGTTCGGCCAGGATGCCTTCATCAAGGGTTTTGAATTCTACCAAGAGAAGGTGGCTGGGAGGTTTTTCGAACTGGATCTCGGCTTCCTGAATGAGGCATCCGATGATTAAGCCGGACCATCCGAAGCCACTGTCGGTCCTCCTCCAGCCGAGACCTCATCGACCGCCACGGCCGACACTAACGATCTTTCGGAGATGCCGAGCCCCTCTACTTCTATCCCAAAGGTCCGGAACCTCTAGCTTTGTATTTTTCCTTCGTGGTGATTTTTTTTTCTCTTATACTTAAAAATTATTTAATCAATGAAATCGGATCCTTCTTTACAAAGGGTCCCCCCATTTTTTTTGTATTCTTTTCCTTATCTTTTGTCTTCTTGCACTAATCTGAGACGCGGCACTTTTGTCTTCCAACGATAGTGTCCTACCGAAGCTCTCCCCCTGCCATAGGGGATTCCTCTGAAGTCGACGATCCGAGACCTCAGAAGAAAAGTTCATCAGTTGACGAAGAAATCTAAGAAGCTGGAAGATGAACTTCACCGGCTAAGGAAGAGCCACTCAGAAGTCACTGCGGAGGCTGTTCGCCTTTAGGACCTCCACAGAAAGGGTCTCATGGAATTCACCCGGAAGAAGGCCGACTTCATGACGGAGCTCAAGGAACTCCGAAAATGTGCCAGCGATCGATCTTGGGCTCAAGCTTCCAAGATCAGCTCCCTCGAAGTTGAGCTAGTGGCCGCACGAGAGAAGATCGGCCAGTTGGAAGGGAGCTCATCTTGGCTCACGGTCCAAGCCGACCATGACTGAGACTGGTCGCAGAAGTTCTCTGACCTTCAAAAGCAGCTGCAGGATATTAAGACGAACTACAACGCCTACTGAGCTGGCTGGAGCTGGCAAGTAGAGGACTACCGAAGGAAGCTCCAGATGGTGACCGACGAAGTTGCTCGCCTTCAGAGGCAGTTATCTGAGAGAGTCTAGCTCACCTCTGCACAAGGCTCCGATGAGCTCCGCTCCTTGAGGGAGACTATGGTAGAATTGTTTGTGGTCCTTAGGTGGGAGGAGGCCAAACTGTAGTGGCTGAAGATTCAGCTGGTCCACGAGCAGCAGGCGGTCAAAGATGTCGTGGTGGAGTCCGAGGGCCTGAGGAAGAGGCTTCGAGAGTCAGAGGGTGAGAGCTGGTGGTTCCACCAAATGTACCGAGATATGCTACTGAGAAAGATGGAACTAGAGGAAGAAGTTGAAAACTTAAGGCAATCCCTAACAAGGACTGAAACCGAGAGCTCAAAATCGGAAGAAGCTAGGCTTCCTTAGAGCTCCTTTCTTCTCTTTTTTTTTTTCTCTGGTCATTTCTCTTTTTGTTTTTGGCCTTCAGGGCTTTGTAATGTGTACTTCATCAATGAAATAAAAATGAAGTTATCTTTTACCTTGTCCATTTTGGTATTGAGTTGTCGTTTACCGAACTTCTTTTGTCTTTCGTCCTGTTTGACGTCGACGTTGTTTGAAGATTCCTGATCGTCGCTGTGTCGATTCACCTTTTAGGATCGGAGATTTTTGACAAGGGTTTTCTTCCTCGTTGAGGCGAGGTCCACTGAGTCTCGGCCTTCAAAGGCTTCGTAACGCATGCTTTACTAATGAAATGAAATGGAACTTTTCTCATTATCTCGTCTATTCTTGCTTTGAGTCATTGTTTACTGAGCGTCTTTTGTCTTTCATCCTGTTAGACGTCAACATTGTTTGAAGATTTTTGATCGTCACTATATTGATTTGCCCTTAGGGACTGGAGAGTTTCGACAAGGGTTTTCTTCCTTATTAAGATGAGGTCCCTTGTGCCTTTGATGTAGTTCGTTTTTCACTTATCGCTGGCATAGTTCATCGCTTTCTCTTTTCATCTCTCCTTTCCTTCTGTGTTCGAGTGAGGGTCTTCCCTCTGCTTTTGACGGGGTCGTGAGAGTGTAGAGGGGTCGTTGGGGAGGCTTTCCTCTTTGTCCCATCTTGATCGACCGAGCCTTTGTTTGTGTCCGGATGAGGTTCTCCTCTTATTTCTGACAGTCAGTTTCAGCTCATGTTAGGATGAGGTTCTCCTTCTATTCCTAACAGGGTTGTGGGGGCACGTAAGGGCCGCTGCAAGGGCCTCTCCCCCCATTCGGTCTTTAAGTAACCAGGCCTTCGACTTTGCTCATGTTAGGATGAGGTTCTCCTCCTATTCCTAACAAGACTGTGGGGGCACATAAGGGCAGCTGCAGGGCCTCTTCCCCCATCCGATCTTTAAGTAACCGAGCCTTCAACTTTGCTCATGTTAGGATGAGGTTTTCCTCCTATTCCTAACAAGGCTGTGGGGGCACATATGGGCCGTTGCAAGGACCTCTCCTTCCATCCGATCTTTAAGAAATCAGACTTTTGACTTTGCTCATGTTAGGATGAGGTTCTCCTTCTGTTCCTAACAAGGCTGTGGGGGCACATATGGGCCATTGCAAGGGCCTCTCCCCCCATTCGGTCTTTAAGAAATCGGGCCTTCGACTTTACTCATGTTAGGATGAGGTTCTCCTCCTGTTCCTAACAAAGCTGTAGGGGCACATAGGGGCCGTTGCAAGGGCCTCTCCCCGCATCCGATCTTTAAGAAATCAGGCCTTCATCTTTGCTCATGTTAGGATGAGGTTCTCCTCCTGTTCCTAACATGCTTAATTTTGATTGTATGGGGGAGTTACTTCCTATCGTTATAAGCTTATGCCAAAAGAAAAAATATGTGAATATGAAAGAAATTTTTATTTAGGGCAAAGTCGTTGGTAATACATTCATAGACTTTTCGAATCCTATAGTCACGAAAGGTCTGCTCCCCATCGGGGTCCTCTTGAGATGGAGTTGATAATCTCAATCGGAGGCCACTCTTCAGGTTGCTCCTCCCTCCTTGGTGGCTCCAACTGCGGTAGGGCCCTAGGCCGATCTTCCCTACCTTCAGGTCGACGTCGAATGAATCTGTCGAGCCGACCTCGCCTGATGAGCTCCTCGATTTCATCTCAGAGCTGAATGCATTCTTCCATATCGTGGCCATGATCATGGTGATAGAGGTAGAATTTATTCGGGTTGCACTTTTTGGGGTGCGAGCGCATCTTTTCCGACCTTGGCAGCTGCTCCCTAACCTCCATCAGCACTTGAGTTTTCGATGCATTGAGAGGGGCGTAACTGTGGAATCTTCTAGGAGGAGAGCTCCACTGAACTCTGTGGTTCGGGCTTCTCTGCTTATGAGCTCGGGGAGGAGTTCGAACATGCCCGTGTCTGGGAGGACTTCGAGAATGCGATCGAGCTTCACTCGGCCCTTTTTCAACTGTGGGCTTGCTTGAGTCTCCCACCTACCGCTCCTTCGCAGTTTTCTCATCCTTCATCTTGAAGGCTTCTTCTGCTCGGACATATCCTTCAGCCCGAGCCAGCAAATCAGCAAAGTCCTTGGGATACTTCTTTTCCAGAAAAAACAAAAGATCGATCTTCTGAAGACCGCCCTTCAAGGCGGCCATCGTGATCGATTGGTCCAAGTTCTGGACCTCCAATGCGGCAACGTTGAAACGGTTGACGTAAGCCTGGATGGATTCTCCCTCCCTTTGCTTGATATTGATGATGGACTCTGAGCCTCTCCAGGGACGTCAGCTGCTAACAAAATAAGCCGTGAACTGGTGGCTCATCTGGTCAAAGGAGAAGACAGTACCCGACTTCAACGTCGAGTACCAGTTCCTTGCTGCTCCCTTCAGAGTGGATGGGAAAACTCGACACAGGATGGTGTCTGGCGCACCATGGAGCAGCATCATTGTCCGGAAGGCCTCCAGGTGGTCAACCAGATCCGAGGTCCTATTGTAGCTTTCGAATTGGGGGAGCTTGAAGTTTGGCGGGATCGGTTTTAACATGATCATTTGAGAGAAGGGAGGGTCAGTACAGATGTTTTCACTATAAGTAGGGGGAGTGTGGCGGAGCTCTTCGATCTGTCGGATCATCTCCTGGAGCATTTGATCCAGGAGGTCCTCTCAACTGCGAGTCTCGAAGGTCTTCTGGTAGAGTGGAGGTAGGGATCTTTCGGGAGTGGAATTGTGATCATATTGAGGGTTCTCCACCCTCAGATTCTCCTTTCTGGAGAAGACAGGATGACTGGCCCAAGTGGCCCGCCCTACTGTCGGGTCTTGGAACTCCGGTGATGCCCTTTCCAACCGCACTAATGCCTGCGGCTGTTGCTGCTGCTGCTGCATGGCCTGCACCGCTTCGGTGAGGCCTCCGACCTGCTAAACCAGCAGGTCAAACTACTCCATACCGACTGTCGTTGTTGGTGGAGGAGGAGGAGCTTGGGAAACTGGAAGCGAGGTCGGAGCCTCAGATCTGACCATTGAGGCCATGGATCGCCTGGTAGATGCCTTTCGGGGAGGCATCAGGTGAAGATCTAGTAGGGGAAGGAGAGGAGGACGTCGGAGAAGATGACTGGAGGCAATCCCGTTAAGCACTCCTTCAAGAACAAGGGTACTGTGAAGACGCAGACCCCTTCCTCTAGTGCCAATTCTGTTGGTGCAGAATTCCATCGAAGTCGAAGAAGCTGGAGTCGGGATGACCGCGGTCGCCATCGGGACCTACAAGGGAAGTCTAAACCAGAGTTGGGGGTGCTCCGGCAAGACCCTCCGATGCTCAAGTCAGTACTCTGCTTCAACAAAAATGGAGTGCTTGAGAGAAAATTTTAGCAAAGTTTTGAGATAGAGTTCAGAGCTTAGAGAAGAACGTATCTAAGGGTCCTTATTTATAGACGGAGAGCGTAACCGATTGACAGCGACGTCTGTAACCATCTGGTCGTGGGCTGTTCAGAGCCGCCTGAAGTTTGTTATAAAAAGTAGTGGCATCAAGGTTCGCTCAGGGCCACGTGGAGTTGGTTACGGAGAGTGGAGTGGTAGCCGTTGTCGTGACTTGCCAGAGAGTAGTGGAGCTACACGAAATCAATTGCAGAGAGTGGAGCAGGGTAGCGGCCCTCATTGTGGCTTGCCAGAGAGTGGTGGAGCCGCATGGAATCCATTGCAGAGAGTGGAGCAGGGTAGCGGCCCTCGTCGTGGCTTACCAGAGAGTTCAGATCTGTCAGCTGAAACTCGACTGGGATTTCTGATGGAGCGAAATGACTCTCTATCTCATCGATCCAGGAGAAGCTCGGACATTTTCAAGGTCGCTGATGAGTCTACTGTTGTCGGAGGCTTTGGGCACTGAGGCTACAGGTGAGAACCATCTACTGTAGAGACTCGGATGAAGACTTTCAGTTGGCGAAGTCCGATAAGAGCCCAATTGCTAGGGAAGTCTGTCTGAAATTTGCTTAGTGTGGAAGCTCGTCTGAAGATTATCCATCGAAGAAGTTTGATTTCATGAGGAATTTGGCAGAAGGTCAGCCGGTGGTGGACTTCGGATGGCATTGGGGAGGCTCGTCTGCTAGAGGAGTCTGAGGGATCCGGAGGTGATCGGCCGTTGTAGAAATCCAGCTGCTGGAGCCTATCTGTTGCGAAAGCTCATCCAAAATCCATCCGCTGTGGAAGCTCGGATGGAGTTCGGTTCTTGTGGGAGGCCGAAAGGAGGCCGCTTATTGTTGGAGCTCGATCGAAGATCGATTGTCGTGAGAGCTCGGAGTAACAACCTGATCGATGGATCCTGCCCCATGGTAGAAGCTTGTCTGGGATCCGGCTACAAAGAAGCTCGGCTGAAGTCTACCTGTAATGAAAGTTCGGAAGAAATTTATTTACAGTAGAAGCTCGAATGAAATTTGCTTACAGTAGATATCCAAAGTAGACCGCCCGTCATAGGAGTTAGGAGTAGATCGCTCGCTGTAGGAGTTCGGAGTAGACTGCTCGTAGAAGTTTGGAGTAGATCGCTCGTAGTAGAAGTTCGGAGTAGACTACTCGTAGTAGAAGTTCAACTCTCACAGGAGCTCGGTTGGAATCTTGAAGGTGGTCGACCATCGTAGAAACTTGGATGGAGTCTGATTACTGTAGAAATCTCATTGCCGAAGAAGCTCGGATATTGGTGAAGTCTAGAAGAAGTTCAGAGAATAGTTGATCACTGTAGAAGGTCGGCTGGTGGTGAGGCCCAGAGAGCTTTTGGGGCAGCCCGGTAGACGAATGCAGAAGTTCACTATCGGAGAAGTCTGGACGGTCGAGGGGGTTTGGAGAGATGCCACACACAAGGTCGGAAGCCGGAAGAGCCCTGGAAGGATCGGTCTTTTACAAACTTCGACTGGGGGGGTATTTTATACCCAACAAGGTGCATCCCTCTCTTTTGGCATCCCTCTAGTAGCTATAAATTGGTCAGGGCACTAGGTGTCCGAGGCATTCAGAAAGAGTTTTCAATTTTGTCTCCGTTGCTATTTTTTTTTTCTTACAACCAATCTTAGTTTTAGGACAAGGCTTTGGGATTTAAGACAAAATCTTATCTAGTCCTAACAAGAGTTGTGAGGGTCCTAAAGAAGGAGGATCAGAAATCTAGAGAAGGTTCTAAGAGAGTGGAGTCAGTTTCTTGAAGAAACCTGATCGGTATGAGGCTAGTTGAGTTCTAGTGGCTAGAACTCTTGAAGCAAGGTGAAGAAGGAGTGCTGTCCTTGATTCAGTTTTCATGTGGATCACCATTGGAGGGCAGACACTTGGACACCTTACGAAAATTAGGATTAGCGCTACTGATATTCTTCTTATCCTAATTTATATTTATTATATTTTAATTATTATAATCAAAAATTTTTGGGCATTGGTGTTTTCAATGCATCGGGTGTTTTGAATGAAAATTTTGAACACCTAACCCTTCCGCTGTCCATCAAAACCCAACATCCAAGCCACTTCTCAAAGTTAGATACTTGTACAGCATCCATATGGAAGATCAAATCTCTATCTCAAATCTAGAAATCGAAGTATCTGTTCGGCTAATACAGTACTCTACCATATCTACTCAAGGATGCCTTTACATCGAGCTCCAAAATTTATTTAATCAACTCCGGTTCTATTGGTTTGTGTCAGAGTCAGTTTCTCTACCTATCCAGCTTCACCAAGCTTGCTCTTAACGGCATCAGTTCCTTCACTAAGGAATTTTTTTTCAAAAATAATGCCTTAAGATTCATGAACATCTCATATCCATCAAGAAGGTAGAAGAAATATTTTTAATATAATATTTATCAGATCAAGATCCAAGTTAATCGATTTATGAATATTTCATATAAGTTTGATACCCCAGACTCTAAGGTAAGAGAGTATTAAATTATCCAAGTCCATATCTCATATGGAGATTTGATGATCGATTTGCTCGAAACATTCTTGAGCACATATCAAGTAGTCTCTAAAGCATAACCTTAGGCAGATTAGCAAACCCACAGTAGATCGAATCATGTCTTACAAAGTTCAATTCCTCCTTTTAAATAGTGGTGTTCTAAGAGAGGTCTATTGAAAGAGAATCTAATTCTCTCCTAGATATGTCAAAATTTACTGTAAAGGTATTCACCTCATCGCTCTGACCGATGAATTTTAATACTCTTTGCAGTTTATTTTTCTATCTCATTATAGAATCGTTTGAATATTTCAATTGATTCTGATTTATGCTTCATAAGCAAGACACACCCATATCAAGATAGGTGGTCAGAAATTTTAATGAAGTAGTAAGCCCTCTTTTGGCACTAATATTTATGAGTGTAAATGCATCAATATATACTAAACTCAGAACATCGCCGGCTCATTCATCCTTTCCAATAAAAGATGAATAAGTCAACTATATCAAAAGCAAGCTTTAGTGACATTATCTAATCTAGGATACTAGTCAGACGTGTACACTACACTAACAGGCTATGATACTAAGTTTATGTCACTTTCAATTGTCCACTTATTATTGTAGTATTATTCACAATGATATTACAATAATCATACTTATTGACACCATCAATAAGATTGGATAAAAATGACAATCACTTAAAATGACATCTTTAGAATTGAAAATAAGTTCGATGATTCCTAATATCAAGACTGGAACAAACTTTCATATCTTGTATTTAGGAGTCTCTTGCCATTTTCAAACCTTATACTATCCTTTAGTCTTTTGTAACTATTTACAAACATGACTTATACTATCAGTATCCTATACCCAAATAGTAGTATTACCAATAGAAAAACTTCAACGAGTTATCATATAACTATCTTGACCAGCAACGATTTATTGATTTCTCTTTTTTTAAGCCTGTTTAGGTGAGTCTAAGACTTTTTGATCAATTTACCCAAAAATTATACTCAACTTCTGATACTGGCTATCAAAGTTAGGCCTAATAACATTTTCACTGTCTAATAGTGAAGAGAGAGATAATATTCTAGCCATTTCTGAAAAGAGAATATTTGGCCCATCAGTATATAAACTATTTTAAGCCTAAAGACTTAGACTTTAGTCTAAAAATTTTCTCACTATTTTATACAAATTGATAGCCTCTACCTTCAATTTCAAAAATTATCTTAATTTCTTAGCGGGTACTAGAATCCACACAGACTGCATATAAGCCCGAGGATGGCTTGGTCAACCCATATGCATCCATGGATAGATTCTTAACCAATTGTTTCTTCAAACAACTTCTAATATTTAATTTCACCTCAAGTTTTATTTCAGTAGGTGTTGGACCTCCACTGAAAGTCCCAGTTAGGTCAACCATTAACATGAACCTACTCAGTGATTCTAACCAACAAATGATCAGGTCCGAAGATGGCTCGATCAATCTGACCACTATCAGATAGTTCAACAGAGTCATCATATGATGAATGATAATTCTATCATTTAAAGAGAACACCAAATGAATGGTGCCTGCAATGTCAATCTAAAGTAATGGACCCATTACCATTCACCTTAATGGGAGGCTATGATCAAGTTATCTCCATAACTAGCTCATTTTATAGACCTAATAATTTAGAAGATTTGGTTAATTTATTTTATAAAATATTAATCGACTTACAAGTCATAAATCCTCTCACTGACTTCATCAAGTCATGAAAAGGACTAGTGACTAGTGGGTCTAATCGACATGTCGTAGATCCTCCTATTGACTTTACCAAGTCATGAGAAGGATTAGAGACAAGTCGGTCCAGGATACTTAAACTAATCATACTGATTAACCTTAACAACATGGGTCAACTCGAGTCATCTAGCGATCTAATTAGTCTAATGACTCAGGCTCAACTTTTGAGCCTAAATCAAGGTCCATATTGTATAATCAAAGACCTAGACTCGATCAATTATAATAATTATTTTTGATCTAGAGTATCCTTGATCTAATCTGAATAAACTATTAGTTAGATTGGATCAACTACTCTTTTTAGTCCATTAAATTTTTGATTCTAATCTTAGGTCTAACCCAATTAAAAAGACCTGATTTGAGCTAATTCATGCCCTATATTTCATGCAATATCATTAGATCTTTAATTACAATTCTAGATCTAAAATATATTTTTTAATTCTTAATTAAGTATAGCATTAATATGGATTAAGGTTATGAAATAATTTTTTATATAAATTTTTTACATTAAATCATACAATTTTTTAGATCAAATTTAAAATTTTATAATTTTCAGTCAAAGCAATTTTGATTAATCAAGATTAGATGTAACTAGTTTTTTCACAACTTGTATCACATACAACAACACCTAAAATTTCAAGATCTAGGATTTTATAAGAAAGTAAATTTTTTCTTTTCACTTTCTTCTTCATGGGATCTCACAGTGCCACCCCTACACGCCATGAAGAGCACCCCATTGAATAGGAAGAGAGGGTCATGTAACCCTACTTGCTCCTATGACCGGACGGCTTGGTGATTATCCAATCTGAGTACTTTGCTACTCAAAAAATCTAATCTAATTCACATATCATATATGTAAAAATTTAGATCAAATCTAAACTATATTAGATCTGATTTTATATTAGATCATACCTAAAATCAGTTCATAACACATCTCATGTATTGCTAAATCTTGATTTCAACTCTACATGCATATATATTCATGTCATAATGAACCTGGGCTCTGATACCATTTGAAGGGTAGCGTGGTGGGTGATGTGCATGTCTTTTCAAAATTTTATAGCAAAACATACATAGATTAAATAATTTTATCTAGAATACATGCATAGATCAAATATAAAATCACCATACAGGATCTATGACATGATCTAATATGCATGTATACATATTTAAAAACTAAAATTCAGCAAGTATAGAATATATCTAATTTATATTTAGATCACATCTAAGTATTAATTAAGATCAAAACCTCATACCTGAGTGTGGATAGTGGATCACCGCATCCAAAATCTATGGTAGATGGTTCTTCATGATGCTTGACAGCCACACACGTGTCCGACCTCTACGGGTATCCACATGAAGTCCTTGTGCTGATCGATCTTCTCGGAAGTGCTAGCTCGTAAAGATACCATCCTTTGACTGATCTAAGAAGAACATGATGAAGATGAAGAATAAGGAGACTCTCTCCTTTTCTTTCTGAATCTATGCATCTAATCTCTACAATAGAGATCAAGAGAAGAACCCCTTCTTCTCAATTTCTAACACATAAGAGAGAACCTTTCTCTCTTCCTTTCACACCCTTAAGAAGAACTTTTTTTCTCTAATTTTTTATGATGAAAATCAAATCTAATCTGATTTCTCATACTAAAAATTATATGAAATATTAAGATCTAGAAAAAATTCAAAAGAGAGATCCAAGAGAAGAATCATTCTTCTCTCATCTTTTTCTTTTTTCTTCTTGATCTAGAACTCTAGGAAGCCCCAAACATCCAACCAAATTTTTTTGGTATTTCTACTCTACATTCTCATATGAAAAATTAAATCCAATCTAATTTTTATCTTAAAAAAAGTTAGAAAAAAAATTTGAAAGAAGAACTCCTTCTTCAAGGCTGCACGCAAGAAAGAAGATCCATCTTCTTCCTTGATCTTGAACTCTAGAAAGCCCCAAATGCTCAATCAAATTTTTTTAATATTTTTTTTCTAATTTTTTATGTGAAAAATCAAATCAAATCTAATTTTTATTTTAAAAAAATTCGAAAAAAAATCTAGAAGAAGAACTCCTTCTTCTTCAAGGCTGCGTGCAAAAAAAAAAGACCTTTCTTCTTCCTTCTCTTTTTCTCATTGGGAAGATCTTTTTCTCTCTAATTTTTTGCTGTATAACCAGCAGAGGAGCCTCCTTTTGATGCCCAAGAACCAGCAAGCAAAGCCTTACAAAATTATATCAAGATGGGGAAGAGAAAAGGAGGTTCGCATGTGGATGTTGGGGCATCCAACTCTTGGACGCCCCTTCTCCTATTTTTTTCTTTTGGGTGACCACCAAAAAAAAGAGATGCCCCTTATTTCTTTTCATAGAAGAGAGGAGAGGACACACATGGGGCATGAGGAATTTTACACGGTGAAGAGATGTGGCATGGAGAATTAATTATCACATGGGGTCACTTGGTTTAGTCCTATTCCAAATAGGATTCAAGATCTTGGTCAAACTCTAACTAATTCTTGAATCTAATCCTAACTAACCTAAGAATTAGTTATAACAAATTAACTAATTGGATCCTAGTCCAATTATTAGGCTCCAATTGAATTTATAATTAGTTAGATTAAAATCTTATTGATCCAGAGATTGATTCTTAATGGACATCAAGGAAGCTATTTAATAATAGGACTTGATCCAATCAAGCCTATTATCAAATGATATTTGATCAAATCAAAGTCTATTATCTAATAGGATTAGATCCAATCCAAGCCTATATAAAAATAATTAAATCATATTCATGCATCCCTGAGATCAATTGGAACAAGCCCTATTATTCAATAGGGATGCATCCAAGCAATCCAAAACTAATCTAATTGAATCCAATTCAATTAGATCTAATTCAATCTCCATTGCTCAATCAAATTGAGTCAATTAACAATCATATTGTTAATTAATTATTTTTTTAATTTACCAATCACTAGTAATTATTTTATTGCAACCTTTGTAAAGGATTAATTATCAATCAAATTGATAATTAAACCCTTCAACAATTCATAATTGTTGATCAGCCAATTGATCAGACAGGTACTTCTATGTGTGTGACCCCATAGGTTCGAACCTAAGCCAGTAACACAAGAATAATTTCTGTACTAATCGATGTAACCATGTAGCAATGAGACCCGACATCTGGATAAGTCAAATGTATGTCCTACAATACTCTAGAACCCATGTGGATATAGTTAACATATAATTCATCTCTTTGACACTTGATGCTCAAAGATGCTAAGGGTTAAATTGTCAACCCAGAAAAAGTGATCCACATTATGTCTCACCTTAAAAATCCTGTGACTCCTCACTAGGACTATTTTGATCAAAATTTTGCTAAATTAAAATACAGTGATACATCATCTCCAATTTTATTTGGAGCGGTCAATCCGATCTTGACTCATACTTAGATTTCACAAGTACTTGATTGTACCCAAAAATCTTCCATCATCGAATTAAAAATTTGGATAATCCGATATCAAAGCACAGTGTATTGCTTGTAAGTTATCGAGACAGTCTCAGGTCAGAGAGACACATATACCCATATCCTGTCAAAGCAATCTTTGACAGCAGAGTGCTCCAAAAGTGATCACACTCAGTGAAATATACTCCTACATATCATCTATATGCCATATCCGTGTCACCACACGTCTTGATTAAGAGGATAACTGAAGAAAAAATCACCTTTTTCCTTTGTAGGATCTTCCAGATTTCATCAAATCTGGGGTGGAATAATTTAAAAAAAAAATTATCATACATTTATTTTAGATCTAAGTCTCTAGATTTAATCTTCATATTTGATATTAAATCTAAAATAAATCTAAAAGGGATAAGGAAACAAGTAATACCTCAAGGGTAATCTGATTATCCTGTAGATGATCTCAGCATAGCCCGAGGTTCTGATGTAGCCACGCAAGCACCTGGCCTCTACCGGTATCCACTCAGACAGGACCTGGAACATATTCTTCTCATAAATCTATACTCCAAAAATCAAATCTCTATCTGATTTGAAAATGCTTCAGAACTCCTTCTGAACTTGGAGCAGTAGCCTATCGAAGATGTCCTGCAGCCTTCCTATTCCAGGCGTCACCACACCTTGGACCTTTGCCAGATAAATGTCCAACTTCTTGGACATGAAGAGGGGAGAGAGGAGAGTAGGGAAGATGTGGAGAAGAGGAGAGGATTCTCATTTTGGCTGGGTATCGAGCAGAAACTTACAAATCCTAGGCGCCGATAGAGATTTTATAGACCCTGTATGCTGCACAGTGCCACATTATTCGACCAATCAAAAAATTTTAATTAATTCTGAAAAAATTTTGATTGGTGGAGTGATGTCATCTGATCTCATCAGATAAAAACCCTCACCCTCTCTCCTGTGTTGGCACCAACTTTAGATAAGCACAAGCAAGGTGGCGCCAAAGAGTCCATGTTAATCAGGACTCTTTCATTCTTATCCATTTGGGGTGCCCACTTTAATCCAATTAGGCTCATGTCATAATCTAATTATGGTGCCCAATTCAATGTGGTTTAGGCATGTGGACACTCCACAAAAATCCTCCAATGAGCTCTCTTCAGTTTAAGACCCATATGTCAACATTTGACAGATGTCCTAAAATAAAATTAGCAGGTGATAGGAATTAGCAGATGCTTGTCTTAAATTTATCTCATGAATTAAGACAAGCCTTTTCTGAGCTAGACAAGCTTCATTAGACTGAGAAAAGATTACACGAGGAGAAAGTTAGGCTCAACCGAGTGCTAGCATGACTTTCTTAAACCTAATTGGATCTAATCCAAATTAATTGGGTTAGCCCAATTGATGACATCCAGACCCTAACCCTTGCTTGTGTGACCCAGTTAGGTTCAATTCCGTATGGTAATGAGATATGTCGTGATCTCATCATCGACATCATCGAAACTCCTTTCGATGGACAAGAACTCTTCTGATTCAGATAATTAGAATGATCGATCATCAAGATCATTCTAATTGCTCCCAAAATCCATCAGTGATACCTAGCAGTATGTGGTGGCAACCCATCAGAATTGAAGATGAACCTCTCGGTGTAGCTACCTGTGTGATTGAGTTCCTCTATCATGAGTCCCGACTGAATTAGGGTTAAGGTGAACTCGTCAAATCCAACATCAGTCATATGAGTTAATTGATCGATCCGAGTCCGATGTGAAACCCCAATGAAAAACTCTTTTTCCATTATTTCACTCTACCATGGCCACGGGCTTAAGGACTCGATCTTTCGATCATCATAGGACTACTCCTCTCATCTATCGAGGTTGATAGATCCCATCTTGGTGCGACCTAGTTCCTACAATGAATATGCTACAGCCAACATACACCTCAGAATTCTAAATGGCTAGGAGATCGAGTTATGGTGTAGTCAAACTATAACACACTCAAGGTGAACTGTCGATGCACCTCAGGTCAAAGAACTAGACACACAACTGCAGCATCAAGCTAGTCATCAACGAGAAGGTAGACTTTCTTATGACTGCTCGATATGGTCACGCTCAGTAATCTTGTTCTCAATGAATACTTGTACTCTCACTCTGGTGTCTCCACACCATAGACTCAAGACATATCTACTCTAAGGAAGCGATCATACACCAACCTTCCGGATCGATCATCATCCTCATGATGATCCTATGGTCAAGAGCTGTTTATGAGTTAGTTATGTAAATTCATACCTTAAATTTTTAACTCTTGAAAATATGAATTGACATTCCTACTAACTCAAAGGATGTATCACAGACACAATGTACACAATATGATAGAAGAATAACCCATTTATTAATTTATAGTCAAAATTATAAATTTGCCCTTAGATTTGTACAGGAATGTGTCAGCCAATCTGACATCTAGGGCATACAACTAACAAACTCCTACTTGACCTAATGCCAATTGGCTACATATCTAAATCCCATCTTCTCAAAGTGGGCTTCGATCTTTTGCTAGCCCAATGGCTTAGTCAGCGGATCTGCCACATTGTCTATGGAGTCAACTCTCTTGACCTCGACATAACCCTTTTCGAGGTAATCACGGATCAAATAGAATCACCGCTCGATGTGCTTGGATTTTTGATGAGACCTTGGCTCCTTAGCTAGGGCTATGGTGCCATTATTGTTGCAGTAAAGAGGTATGACATCCGATGACATCACTCCAAGCTCTGCAGCAAATATTTTATACCAGAATGCCTCCATCACAGCTTTCGATGCAGCAATATATTCTGCCTCCATGTTGGAATCAGCAATCACCGTCTGCTTGGAACTCTTCCAGCTAACTGCACCACCATTGCAAATGAACAGACTCCCAGATGTTGACTTTCAATCATCTATATCAGACATAAAGACTGAGTCTGTATATCTCTGAATCTGGAGTTCTTCATTCCCAAAGACTAGAAATATATCCTTAGTCCTTCTCAAGTACTTAAGGATACATTTCACAAAAGTTCAGTGCTCTTCATCTGGATTCGACTGATATCTGCTTGTGACACTCACAGCATGGGCTATATCAGGTCGTGTACATAGCATCGCATACATGAGGCTCCCTATTGCCGAAGCATAAGGGATCTTGGTCATGCATTCAATCTCCTCAGGTGTGCTAGGGCACATCTTCTTGGAGAGATGAATGCCATGTCTAAAAGGTAATAAACCTCTTTTGGAGTTTTCCATGCTAAACCTTTTTAGCACCTCCTCTATGTACATCTTCTGTAAAAGTCCAAGCATCCTATTTGGTCTATCTCTATAGATCTTAATACCCAGTGTTGGGTATAAAATACCCTCGACCGAAGTTCTCTGCGGGATTGACCCTCGCATGTCTCTTCTGACTTTCTATGGCTGTTGGTGAACTCCCATCGCTCCGCCCGAACTCCTACGAGAGCCGGGCTCCATCCATGACTCCAACCGCAAGGAAGACTCCGCCCGGACTCCTACGGGAGCCGAGCTCCGTCCATGACTCCAACCGCAAGGAGGAATCCACCCAGACTCCTACGGGAGCCGGGCTCTGTCACCAACTTCAACTGCTGGTAAGCTCCGTCCAGACTCCTACGGGAGCCGGACTTCGCACCAGACTTTAATTGCAGGAAGACTCCGCCCGGACTCCTACGGGAGCCGGGCTCCGTCCACGACTCCAACCGCAAGGAGGACTCCGCCCGGACTCCTACGGGAGCCGGGCTCCGTCACCAACTTCAACTGCTGGTAAGCTCCGTCCGGACTCCTACGGGAGCCGGACTTCACACCTGATTTTAATTACAGGAAGACTCCGCCTGGACTTCTATGGGAGCCGGGCTCCGTCCACGACTCCAACCGCAAGGAGGACTCCGCCCGGACTCCTACGGGAGCCGGGCTCCATCACCAACTTCAACTGCTGGTAAGCTCCATCCGGACTCCTACGGGAGCCAGACTTCGCACCTGACTTTAATTGCAGGAAGACTCCGCCCGGACTCCTACGGGAGCTGGGCTCCGTCCACGACTCCAACCGCAAGGAGGACTCCGCCCGGACTCCTACAGAAGCTGGGCTCCGTCACCAACTTCAACTACTGGTAAGCTCCGTCCAGACTCCTACGTGAGCCGGACTTCGTACCTGACTTTAATTGCAGGAAGACTCCACCCGGACTCCTACGGGAGCCGGGCTCCGTCCATGACTTCTACCGCAAGTAGACTCCGTCCAGACTTTTACGGAAGCCAGACTCTGTCTTCCATTTCGACTGCGGGAAGACCTCATCCAAACTCCTGCAGGTACCAGACCTCGCTACCGACTCCAATCGAGCTTCGGTCGACAAGCCTGGACCCCCTGGCAGGCCACAATAACAGACAACACTGCTCCACTCCCTGCGGTGGATCCTACATAGCTCCATTACTCCCTGGCAGGCCGTATTATCAGCCATGATTCTGCTCCACTCCCTGCGATAGATTCTGTGCGATTCCACCACTCCCCGACGAGTCACGACAGCGGACGCCGCTCCACTCCCCGTAATTGATTCCACGTGGCTACCTACGGCGATAGCCATGATCCCACTCCACTACCCTCTGCAATAAATTCTTTCTGACTCTGGGCGGCCCAGGGCCAGATGGTTACAGGCGTTGCTATCAATTTGTTGCCCCCTCCGTCTATAAAAGGGGAACCCCAGATACGTTATTCTATAAGCTCTCATCTTTACCTAAAAACTCTGCTAAAATTTTCGTTCGAGCACTCCATTCTTGTTGAGGCAGAGAACTGACTTGAGCGTCGGAGGGTCTTGCCGGAGCAACCCCACCTCCGGTTTAGACTTCTTTTGCAGGTCCCGGCGGTGACCGTGACTCCCTTGACTCCAGCTTCTCCGGCACGAGCGGATTTTTGCACCAATAGGATTGGCACTAGAAGGAGGGCTTTGTGTCTTCGCAGTATCCTTGTTCTTAAAGGAGCGCTCAATGGAACTGCCTCTGGTTATGTTCTCCGACATTCGCTCCTCCTTCCTCCCACTAGATCCACACCCAATGTCTTCTCATGAAGCATCCACACGGTGACCCATGGCCCCCGCCGCCACGTCTCGGGCCCCGATCTCGCCTCTATTTTCCTGGGTCCTGCATCCTCCGGCGATGGTCGCCGGCATGGAGTGGTCGGACAATCGGCCTCCGACGGATTTCGCCAACACCATCTCGGGAGGATCCCGACAGGAAGCAACCAACGTACCGGCCGTACCCCTTAAGCGGCAAAAGATTGAAGAGCCCCTAATCTTTACTGAAGAAGATGCTCAGGGAGTCCAATTTTCTCATAACGATGTGGTCGTAGTTTCCATGAATATAGCAAATTACGACGTTCATCGCATTCTTGTCGACAATGGAAGCTCGGCCGACATCTTGTTCTACGATGCCTTTTCAAGAATGTCCATCCTTGACGGCCATTTGAGACTGATTAGCTCCCCTCTGGTAGGGTTTACCGACGATACTATTCCGATGAAAGGAATAATAACTTTGACTGTGGCCGCAGGTCGATATCCAAGGCAATCCAGGGCTTTGGTAAATTTCCTAGTGGTGAAGGCACTGTCAGCCTACAATGCAATCCTCGACCGACCTGGCCTCAACGCTCTTTGAGCCATCGTATCAACTTACTATTTGAAGTTGAAATTTCTCACCAGTTAGGGGATCGGAGAGGTTCGGGGAGACCAAGCCCTGGCCAGGCACTGCTACAACATAACCTTGCAAAGAAGCGACCAATCTGACCCCTGTCCCGTTGATGGATTGGATGCTCGTGATGACCTCACCGAAGAAAGGGGCATCCCAATTGAAGATCTGGTACCAATCCCTTTGAATGACGAGAACGCGGAACATGTAGCGATGATCGGCTCCAACCTGGGGGAGGAGGTGCGACACACCTCATTGATTTTCTATGAAGGAATGCGGATGTTTTCGTCTGGGTTTCAGCAGACATGCTGGGAATTGACACGAAAGTCATGGAGCATTGCCTGGCCGTCGATCCAAAGCATCGACCGACGAAAGAAAAAATTCGAGGTCACGCACCGGAAAAGCAGAAGGCGATAGCCGAGGAAGTGGACAAGCTCCTTAAAGTCGGATTCATTAAGGAAGTCAATTATCCTGATTGGATTTCCAACGTTGTCCTAGTCAAAAAAGCAAATGGCAAGTGGAGGATGTGCATAGATTTCAAAACGCTGAATAAGGCTTGTCCAAAGGACAGTTACCCCCTTCTCAGAATCGATCAACTGGTGGACGCGACCTCGGACCATGAGCTCCTCACCTTCATGGATGCGTTCTCTAGCTATAATCAAATCAGAATGGCGTCGGAAGATGAAGAAAAGATAGCTTTCATCACCAATCATGGCCTTTACTGTTACAGGGTCATGCCTTTCGGCCTCAAAAATGCGGGCACAACCTACCAACGGTTGGTGAACAAAATCTTCAAGGAACAGATCGGCCGTAACATGGAGGTCTACGTGGATGATATGCTCGTAAAAAGCAAATCTTCCAGAGATCACGTCGCCGACCTCGAGGAGACCTTCGACGCCCTCCAAAAATATAGAATGAAGCTGAACCCAACTAAATGCGCTTTCAGAGTAACCTCGGGAAAGTTCCTGGGCTTCATGGTATCGGGGCACGGGATCGAGGCCAATCCAAAGAAAATTTGCGCCATCCAGGAGATGGCCATCCCAAAGTTGATAAAAGAGGTTCAGCACCTCACAGGGAGGATAGCGGCCCTGAATTGCTTCGTCGCGAGGTCGGCCGAACGGTGCTTACCCTTCTTTCAAACCCTCAAGAAGCCGAAGAGCTTCTATTGGACCACTGAGTGCCAACAGGCATTTGAAGAACTAAGGAGCTACCTCGGCTCACCCCCGCTGTTGGCAAAGCCCGAGCCTGGGGAGAAACTATTTTTATACCTAGCGGTCTCTCCCATGGCTCTCGCGGCCGTCCTTGTCAAAGAAGAAGCGAAAGTCCAACGGCCAATCTACTACGTCAGCCGTGCATTGAGGGACACCGAGACCAGGTACACCAAATTAGAAAAACTGACTTACGTCTTGTTGATTGCAGCCCGAAGGCTCCGACCCTACTTTCAAGGGCACACCGTGATGCTGCTCACCGATCAACCGATCAAAGCAATTTTGCACCGGACGGATGCCTCTGGGAGGATGGCAAAGTGGGCGATCGAGCTCACAGAATTCGACATCAACTTTCGACCCAGGCCAGCAGTGAAGGCCCAAATACTGGCAGATTTCATAGTGGAGTATACTATCCCAGAGGAAGCTGAACCTGAACAGAGCGAAATTGATGACTTGAAGTCCCAACCAAACTCCCCCAAAGAGGAAGCGGACCCCTCTGATCGCTTTTGGGCCCTCTATGTGGACGGGTCTTCCAACATGTCAGGCACAGGCTCAGGCCTGATCTTGGTCAGTCTGGAGGGAATCATCATGGAGTACGCTCTGCATTTTGAGTTTCCCACAACAAACAATGGAGTGGAATATGAAGCTCTGATCGTAGGACTAAGGATCGCCAAAGAGCTCGGAATAGATCAGCTCTGGGTCCACAGCGACTCTCAACTAGTAGTGGGATAAGTCAACGGAAGTTACGAAGCACGGGAGGACAGTATGGCCAAATACCTTGAAAGAGTAAAGGAGCTCATCCTCACTTTTAGCAGCTTCAACATCAGACAGATCCCAAGGTTGGAAAATACCAGAGCTGACCTTGTCTCCAAGTTTGCAATGCTGGCTCCGACCGAACTGCCCAAAGGCATTCTCTTTGAAGTTCTAAAGTACCCGAGTACAGAAGAGTCACGATCCGTGATGGAAATTGACCACGAGCCCAGCTGGGTCGACCCACTGATAATCTATCTCAGAGATGGAGTTCTCCCCCAGGATGCGAAAGAAGCTCGAAAGCTCTGAAACCAAGCCTCCTGATACATCCTTTATGAGGGCTAATTGTACAAGAGATCATACTCCTTGCCCCTCTTAAAATACCTCCAGCCTTCGGAAGCTGACTACGCCTTGTGGGAAGTACATGAAGGAATCTACGGAAACCATTTGAGGGCTAGATCTTTATCCCACAAGTTGCTCCACCAAGGATATTACTGGCCGACAATACATCATGATTCGATTGAATATGTCAGAAAGTGTGATCGATGCCAGAGATATGCTAACGTCCAGAGACAGCCTGCCACCGAGCTCACACCCTTGAGTGCCCCATGGCCTTTTGCGCAATGGGAGATGGACATCCTTGGCCCCTTTCCCATGGCGTCAGGGCAGAGGAAGTTCCTCCTTGTAGCGATCGACTACTTCACCAAATGGGTTGAAGCCAAACCACTAGCAAAAATCATAAAAGCAAAAGTACAAGATTTCGTCTGGAAGTCGATCGTGTGTAGGTTTGGTCTGTCTAGGACCTTAATCACTGATAATGGACAGCAATTTGCGGGAGTGAAATTTTCCAAATTCTGCGAAGATCTAAACATCTCCCACAACTTCACATCGGTAGCCCATCCCCAGGCGAACGGCGAAGCTGAGGTGACTAACAGAACCCTTTTGCAGGGGATTAAGACAAGGCTCGAAAAGGCGAAGGAAACTTGGGCGGACGAACTTTATCATGTGCTGTGGGTGTATCGAACTACCCAGAGGCTGCCCACAGGAGAGACCCCCTTTGCTTTAGCCTTCGGTACAGAGGCCGTCATCCCAATCGAGCTTAAACTCCCATCGGCATGAATCGTGACATTCGACGAACATCAAAATTCGCAAGGTCTTAAAGCCAACCTCGACCTGCTAGAAGAAAGGCAAAAGATAGCTCAGGTTCGAATGGCAGCCTACAGACAGAAAGTCGCTCGCTATTACAACTCTCGGATCAGGAATAAAGTCTTTAGAGCAGGAGATCTAGTGCTTCGATGAGCCGCTGTCTCGCAACCTCAGGATCGAGGGAAGCTCACCCCTAACTGGGAAGGCCCGTATGAGGTCAAAGAAGTAGTTCGGCCCGAAACTTATTATCTTAAGGAGCTCGAAGGATCCGACCTCCCACGACCATGGAGCTCGAAAAACTTACGAATGTACTACCAATAACTTTATTTTAACTAAAAGTTGTATATCTACATGTCTTTGGCACTATCCTACATCTACAGGACAATCCAAACAGATTGTATCAGAAGCAAGAGAGGGACCTCATCTCAAAAAATTCGAAGGCCCGGTTCTCTTTAGACTGGATAGGGGGAGAGGCCCCGCAATGCCCATATGCACCCCCACAGTCTTGTTAAGGACAGGAGGAGAACCTCGCCCTAACTTGAGCAAAGTCGAAGGCCCGGTTTTCTTTAGACCGGATGGGGGAGAGGCCCGGTAACGCCCATATGCGCCCCCACAGCCCTGTTAGGGACAAGAGGAGAACCTCGCCCTAACTTGAGCAAAGTCGAAGGCCCGGTTTCCTTTAGACCGGATGGGAGGAGAGGCCCTGCAACGCCCATATGCGCCCCCACAGTCCTGTTAGGGACAGGAGGAGAATCTCACCCTAACTTGAGCAAAGTCGAAGGCCCGGTTCCCTTTAGACCGGATGGGGGGAGAGGTCCTGCGACGCCCATATGCGCCCCCACAGCCCTGTTAGGGACAGGAAGAGAACCTCGCCCTAACTTGAGCAAAGCCGAAGGCCCGGTGCCCTTTAGACCGGATGGGGGGAGGAGCCCAATGATGCCCTAGTATGTCCCCACAGCCGTGTCAGGGACAAGAGGCGAACCTCGCCCTAACCAAAGCTGAACCTTGTTACAACAGAAACAGGGAAAGAACCCCACCCCGACGTCAATTAAGGTCTGGTCATTCGAGACCAGATAAAAAAAAAAAAGGGGGGGACCTTCCCCAGTAGCCCCTTCACGATAAAACTTCGTCCGGACTCCTACGGGGGCCGAGCTTCATCCTCGACTTCGAATGCTGGTAAGCTCCGCCCAGACTCCCACGGGAGCCAGACCTCACCCCGACTCCACCCACGGGAACCGAACCCCCGCAGCCCCACAAAAAAAAAAAAAAAAAAAAAAAGAGAAGAGGAGAAGGGAATACAACAATAACAATGGCAAAGGAAAAAGTTCGGCAGACAACGATTCGATGCAAAGTATGAACAAGGTAACAAAATCACCTTCTCATTTTTTGACTAACAAGATGTACGTTACAAGACCCGGAGAGCCAGAAAAGAATACATTATTACAAGACTCGAGAACATGGCTTGGAAGGGATACATCGGAGGCCACTTCAAGCTGCAAACTTCTCTTCCCGTTTCTGTCCTTTCCAACCATATTTTTTAGTGCGTGTGACAAGCCTATCGGCTCTCGCCCCCGCCTTGTTTTGCTCCACCTCCGAAATCCCAACCCTAGGGGGAAAAGAATGGGATAGATTCCAGGGGGCAGTAAAGGCAACGGCAGCGGCGACGAAGACCTATTTCAAGAAGAACCGGAGTTACCTCGGAGGCAGCAATGGCGTCAGAGATATGCGCCATCACCGAATGCTCCATGACAACCACCATCCTAAGTGTTCCGGCAAGGTCGGCATGCGCTACTTCCACCATCCCCGCAACAAGTTTTACTGTCCCACCGTCGGCGCCGACCGCTTCTGGTCCCTCGGCCCCGACGACATCAAGGATCCCGCAACAGCTTGTGACGACAGCTCTGCCCGCTTGACCGATGTCACTCCATCTTGCTACTCTAAAATTCTCAGGCAGAATGCCTTCACCAGTTGTCCCCATTATCAAACCCCTGTTGTTGAAGGAATTCTCCCTCGAGCCCCCTTTGAGGCGACGGGAACCTTCAGCGGCTGCTCGATGACCGGAGAACTCGCAGACTGCTGTTCTCCTCCTTGCGCTCTTCCAAGCCCGGGGCATCCTCTTGAGGTTGGCCTCCGGGGCGGAGGCCCTGGCGGGGGAACCCCTTAGAGAGGAATCGGGGGGCTGGAGACGGCAGAGAGACGGCAAAGACCAATGTGGAGGACGCTCGGAGTCGGCAGGGGCACCGATGGAGTGGCTGGGTAGCTAAGCCCCCAGAGGAAGGGTGGGGGGTTTAAATAGGCAACGGAGCCTGGCGCAATTATGATGGCAGGTGCCCCTAGGCCAACCAATGCCCACCACGTGTCCCACTCGCCGCGACCTGGAGTTGACCGTTTGCAAACTATCATGGCACGACGCTTGGGATCACATCCCGGTGGGAGTTTCGAAAAGACTCTTTGGGTCGCCCTAATCGAAAAAAGAGCTCCGACATGCATGCATTAAATGCTAACATATCTGAGGACGGTTGCGCATGGGCGTCAGGGGGAGAACTTCGGCTGCGACGACCTCTCTGTACTTCCTTCATTTGAAATTCAAACTCGGAAGTAGGGGGACTGGTGTTGGGTATAAAATACCCTCGATCGAAGTTCTCTGCAGGATTGACCCTCGCATGTCTCTTCCGACTTTCTATGGCTGTTGGTGAACTCCCATCGCTCCGCCCGGACTCCTACAGGAGTCGGGCTCCGTCACCAACTTCAACTGCTGGTAAGCTCCGTCAGGACTCCTACGGGAGCCGGACTTCGCACCTGACTTTAATTACAGGAAGACTCCGCCCGGACTCCTACGGGAGCCGGGCTCCGTCCACGACTCCAACCGCAAGGAGGACTCTGCCCGGACTCCTACGGGAGCCGGGCTCCGTCACCAACTTCAACTGCTGGTAAGCTCCGTCCGGACTCCTACGGGAGCTAGACTTCGCACCTGACTTTAACTGCAGGAAGACTCCGCCCGGACTCCTACGGGAGTCGGGCTCCGTCCACGACTCCAACCGCAAGGAGGACTCCGCCCGGACTCCTACGGGAGCTGGGCTCCATCACCAACTTCAACTGCTGGTAAGCTCCATCCGGACTCCTACGGGAGCCGGACTTCGCACCTGCCTTTAATTGCAGGAAGACTCTGCCCGGACTCTTACGGGAGCCGGGCTCCATCCACGACTCCAACCGCAAGGAGGACTTCGTCCGGACTCCTACGGGAGTCGGGCTCCATCACCAACTTCAACTGCTGGTAAGCTCCGTCCGGACTCCTACGGGAGCCGGACTTCACACCTGACTTTAATTGCAGGAAGACTCCGCCCGGACTCCTACGGAAGCCGGGCTCTGCCCATGACTCCAACCGCAAGGAGGACTCCGCCCAGACTCCTACGGGAGCCAAGCTTCGTCACCAACTTCAACTGCTGGTAAGCTCTGTCCGGACTCCTACGGGAGCCAGACTTCGCACCTGACTTTAATTACAGGAAGACTCCGCCCGGACTCCTATAGGAGCTGGGCTCCGTCCACGACTCCAACCGCAAGGAGGACTCTGCCCGGACTCCAACGGGAGCCGGGCTCCGTCACCAACTTCAACTGCTGGTAAGCTCCGTCCGGACTCCTACGGGAGCCGGACTTCGCACCTGACTTTAATTGCAGGAAGACTCCGCCCGGACTTCTACGGGAGCCGGGCTCCGTCCATGACTCCAACCGCAAGGAGGACTCCGCCCAGACTCCTACGGGAGCCGGGCTCCGTCACCAACTTCAACTGCTGGTAAGCTCCGTCCGGACTCCTACGGGAGCCAGACTTCACACCTAACTTTAATTGCAGGAAGACTCCGCCCGGACTCCTACGAGAGCTGGGCTCCGTCCACGACTCCAACCGCAAGGAGGACTCCGCCCGGACTCCTACGGGAGCCGGGCTCCGTCACCAACTTCAACTGCTGGTAAGCTCTATCCGAACTCCTACGGGAGCCGAACTTCGCACCTGACTTTAATTGCAGGAAGACTCCGCCCGGACTCCTATGGGAGCCGGGCTCCGTCCATGACTTCTACCGCAAGTAGACTCCGTCCGGACTTTTACGGAAGCCAGACTTCGTCTTCCATTCTGACTGTGGGAAGACCTCACCCAAACTCCTACGGGTACCGGACCTCGCTACCGACTCCAACCGAGCTTCGACCGAGAAGCCTGGACCCCCTGGCAGGCCACAATAACGGACAACACTGCTCCACTCCCTGCGGCAGACCCTATGCAGCTCCATTACTCCCTGGCAGGCCGTATTAACGGCCATGATTCTGCTCCACTCCCTGCGGCAGATTCTGTGCGATTCCACCACTCCCCGAC
Organism: Elaeis guineensis; assembly: GCF_000442705.2. Lineage (NCBI taxonomy): Eukaryota > Viridiplantae > Streptophyta > Magnoliopsida > Arecales > Arecaceae > Elaeis > Elaeis guineensis. Next base: position 72,024,015 of record NC_025998.2, read on the forward strand.
GAGTCACGACAGCGGATGTCACTCCACTCCCCATAATTGATTCCACGTGGCTACCTACGGCAATAGCCACGATCCCACTCCACTACCCTCCGCAATAAATTCCTTCTGACTCTGGGCGGCCCAGGGTTAGACGGTTATAGGCGTTGCTATCAATTTGTTGCCCCCTCCGTCTATAAAAGGAGAACCCCAGATACATTATTCTATAAGCTCTCATCTTTACCTAGAAACTCTGCTAAAATTTTCGTTCGAGCACTCCATTCTTGTTGAGGCAGAGAACTGACTTGAGCATCGGAGGATCTTGCCGGAGCAACCCCACCTCTGGTTTAGACTTCTTTTGCAGGTCCCGATGGTGACCGCGACTCTCTCGACTCCAGCTTCTCCAGCGCGAGTGGATTTTTGCACCAACACCCAGTATAAAGGATGCCTCTCCTAGATCTTTTATAGAGAACTCCTTAGACAACCATACTTTGACTGAGGTCAACATGGGAATATCATTTCTAATTAGGAGGATGTCATCTACGTACAATATGAGGAAGACAATTGCACTCCTACTGATCTTTTTAAACACGCATGGTTCCTCCTCATTCTTGATGAAACCAAATATTTTGATCACATCATTGAAATGAGTATTCCAACTCCGAGATGCTTGCTTAAGTCTATAAATGGATCTTTGCAGCTTGCAAACCTTGTGATCACCATCATTAGATGTGAAACCAAGTGGCTGTTCCATATAGATATCTTCCTCAAGATATCCATTTAAGAACGCCATTTTCACATCCATCTGCCATATTTCATAATCGAAATAGGCTGCAACAGCAAGCAACGTGCGGATGGATTTTAGCATGGCTACGAGCGATAAGGTATCCTGATAGTCAATGCCTTCATGTTGACTATAACCTTTCACTACGAGCCTAGCCTTGAATGTCTCTATATTTTCATCTGCACCTATCTTTCTCTTGAAGATCCATTTACACCCAATAGGTACAATACCTTCAGATGGATCTAACAAGGTCCAGACTTGGTTTGAGTGTATCGAGTCAATCTCTGATCTCATTGCCTCTAACCATTTCTCAGAGTCGATATCTGATATCGCCTCATCATAGGTCTTGGGATCATCATCATGAACCCCATTTTTCATGAGGAATATTTTCTTTACATCCTCTTGTACGGTACCTAAGTACCTTTCAGGAAGATGGAAAACCCTAGTCGATCTATGAGGTGGAAGAGGTTGTGTTAGGACTGATTCTGATTGATTTGGTTCCTCAGATTCTTTAGCTCATTGCTCTTGAGAGACATTCTCCTTGAGCTTAATTATTCTTCCGATGCCACCATCTTGAATAAACTATTTTTCAAGAAAAATAGTATTTTGACTCACAATCACTTTGTGATCTTTCAGAATATAAAAAAAGTATCCTAATGACTCTTTAGGATATCCTATGAATTGAGCTCTAAAAGATCTGAACTCTAACTTGTTCGCCTGTTGTCTCTTGACATGAGCCGGACAACCTCAAATTCTGAGATGATTCAGACTTGGCTTCTTACCATGCCATATCTCATACGGTGTGGTAGGAACGATTTTAGATGGAATCCTATTGAATACATAAATTACTGTCATGAGATAATATTCCCAAAGAAACTCAGGGAGGTCCGTGAAGCTCATCATGGAACAGACCATATCTAATAGGATCCGATTTCTCCATTCTGAAACCTCGTTGAGTTGAGGTGTTCCAGGTGGAGTCCATTGAGAGACTATGCCATTATCCTTAAGATAGTCTAGGAACTCCCGACTATGGTATTCACCTCATCGATCTGATCAAAGAACCTTAATGAGCTTTCCTGTTTATTTTTCTACCTCATGTCTGAATTCTTTGAACCTTTCAATAGCTTCAGACTTGTATTTCATTAGAAATACATATCCATACCTAGATATATCATCGATAATGGTAATGAAGTAGACGTAGTTGCCTCTAGCCGGCACATCAAATGGGCCGCACACATCCGTATGTACTAGGGCAAGTAGGTCTGTGGCCCTTTCCCCATGTCCCACAAAAGGAAGCTTGGTCATTTTGCCTTGAAGGCATGATTCACAAACTAGATATGACTCGAAAGTCAACGGACTCAATAGCCCAGATTTCTCCAATTTGTTAACCCTGTCTTCCACTATATGACCTAGCCTTAGGTGCCACAGATACCTATTATTTAGACTATCTCCAAGCCTTTTAATTCCTATAGCATTCACATTTTGCTCGATATTAAATATAGATACATCAATATGTAGCTGATAGAGATCATTAATAAAAAAATCATCTGTAACTTTATTATTTTCATAAAAAATATTACAATGATCCTTATGAAAGCTAATCACATAGCCTTCTTGTACTAAACATGAAACAGAAATCAAATTCTTACTTGCTGCAGGCACATAACAACAATCTCTAAGAAATAAATCTAATCCTAATGGTAATAGCAGAGGGTAGGTTCCCACGACCACAGCAGCAACTCTTGCTCCATTCCCGACGTGTAGGATCATCTTTCCATCCCTCAGCCTCCTGCTCTCCTCAAGACCCTGTATGGAAGTGCACAAATAAGCACTAGAACTAGAGTCAAGCACCCAACTGGATGCAGAAGAAACCATAAGGTTAGATTCTAAAATTAGCATACCTCCAGAAGGACCATCCTTCTTGCTCTTCAGGGTGGCCAGATACTGAGGACAGTTTCACTTCCAATGGCGGTCTGATTGGTAGTGAAAATATTTTTCCTTATCAGTAGCCTTCTTCTTCAGTTCTGTCTTTTTCTTCTTGCTATCCACCTTCTGCTTCTTCGCAGACTTTTTTTTCTTTCCAAAAAACTTTCTCTTGGAAGAAGTCCACTCTATAGTAAGAACTGAGCCTTTTGAACCCTTCATAGAAAGCTCAGCCGTAACCAGCATGTTCATTAACTTGGCCAAGGTACACTATATCTTATGCATATGGAAGTTCATGATGAACTGACCATATGCATCGGACAAGGACTGAAGGATCACATCAATCTGAAAATTCTTATCTAAGATGACATCGAGCTTCTCAAGCTCCTCAAGATCCTGGAACATTGTCAAACAATGATCTTAGACTAACTGCCCATCACGCATCTTAGCCTTAAAAAGTCTTTGACAGACTTGATACTTGGCCGCGTGACTCTATTCACCAAACAACTCTTGTAGGTGAGCCAACATTTGGTGGGTAATCAAAATGTTCTCATATTGGTGCTGCAAGTCATCAGACATTGCACCCAACATGTAGTCCCTTACTTTGTTATCATCATCCATCCACTTTTCCAGAGACGCTATCTATTCAGCAGTCGGACGTGCTGGCATGGCAGGTGGGTCTTGGTCCAAGACATGGGTCAATTTTTTGGAACCCAGAATAATTCTGTAGTTCCTCAACCAGTCCTTGAAATTGGGTCCAGTCAATCTGTGGGTGTCTAGTATTTTGGTCAGGGTGTTTGAGACAGACATGTTTTCTGTAGAGAGTCAAAAGTTTCTAATTAGATTTTGTAATCAGACTTAACCAATTTATTTAGGAGTTTCATTTTTAAACAAATTAGGCTCTCACTATTTTCTCAGATCCCTACACTCTCTTGGTAGAGATGTGAAAATCTCCATGATCAGTGATTTCTAGTGGGTGGTGCGGTCTCACCAACTAGCTCATCACCTCACCTAACAGTTATTGGTGATGGGTCAATCGATGAGTGGACAACTCTTGTCCAATGATTCTCTAATCATGGTGCACCCAAAACTTGATCTCTAATTTATGAAGTTCACCGTGTCCGAAATATTGCTCCAATCCTTAGTTAAGTCAGACCCACCATTTGCATGAACTAAATTCCTGATTGGGTCCCTCACCATATCTGAAATATTGAGCCCAACCCATCCTCTAATTTGTAGCATCCAATGCCTAATGGACATGGTTGCATCTTTTCGGTGCAACTGAGCCACTGTAACCAGCCGAGAACAATCAACCCTAAGAAGGGCCCGCACATCCATAATGGTGGAAGACCTAGACTTCATATTTTCTTAGGAAGATTTGATTTAGGTCTCATTAAACTTGACTTGACATAGTCATAACAATTATGACTAACCTAGTGGCATGGGTTAGCTTGAATTATTAGCCACCTCTAATTAGAACTGAGTTGACACATATGGCCAGGTAAGTGAGACTGGTGGGAGGGATATGCCATTAACTCGACAAGAATGCATTCAAGTTGAGTAGCTCCCAATTAAAAATCAGTCGATCGCATCTGCCCAACTTACCTTAGACACCAAATTGTCAAACCAGAACTAATTGGGTTAGCCTACAATCCAGGCTCTAACCACTAAGCCAAATTAGGTCTTAACTTGATCGAGTCATATCTAAATATGATTCGACCTTGACCCAGACTTAATCCTATTAGACTGGTCAATTATTAGCTTTCATGATCCCACCTAACCAACTCTTGATTCGGTTTGATCAACCGCTAGACCTAATTGAGCTACCCAAGCTTGAACCTAATTTTATGAAAATATCTTAGATCTAAAATTTTTAATTTTAGATCAAATTGATTTCATAAACTTAATTCATTAATTAAGTTTGGGTTCATAAACAAAGCATGTAAAATAAATGCTAGGGTTTCAGGATCTAGAATTTTACAGAAAAGTAAGTTTTGATTTCTAATTAAGGATGAACGCGCGGCACCCCTATACGTCATATGAACACCCCATTGAATGGGAATAGAGGGTCATAAAACCTTACTTTATTCTTATGACTAGACGGCCATGAGGAACACCTTAATCAAAAATATAAATTTAACTACAAAATTAGTTAGATCTAAATTTACATATCACATATACAATTTAAGATCTAACTAATACATACTTTGCATATATTTTATGTATCAAAAATCAATCTAATTAATATGCTTTCATATCTGATACATCACATGTAATATCTAAAAAATAAGATTTAAATTAAACTATTCAAAATTAAATCTATTCTAGATAAGTTATTGGAATAATTCTACAACTAGTCTAGGCATGCAACAGATCAATTTTATGAAAAAATTAAAATTTTATTTTTTATTTTTTGATTTGATTATAATACTTATAATATTAAAAAAATAAAGAATAAATTAAATTTAATTAATATTTTAATATCATTAAAATATAAAACTTAAGACTGTTCATGGATTCAACTAATCCTAGTCTAGTCATGCATCTCATGCATGTTAGATCTTCTTAGATTTAATTTTAAATATTTTGATTTTAGATCCTATCATATCTGATGTGACATCTAAAATTATTTAATATCAAATAAATTAAAATTAAAATTAGATCTAAATTAGATCTGAAACTGAGCCATCAACCTGGCTCTGATACCAGTTGAAGGAAAAATCATCTTTTTTTTTTATAGGATCTTTCAGATTTTTTCAAATCTGGGGTGGAATAATTAAAAAAAAAAATTATTCTATATTTATTTCAGATATAAGTCTCTAGATTTAATCTTTATATCTGATATTAGGTCTAAAATAAATCTAAAAGGGATGAAAAAATAAGTAATACCTCAAGGATAATCTGATTACCCTGTAGATGATCTCAACACAGTCCGAGGTTCTGATGTAGCCATGCAAGCACCTGGCTTCTATCGGTATCCACTCAGGTAGGACCTAGAACATCTTCTGCTCATGAATCTATGCTCCAAAAATTAGATTTCTATCTAATTTAGAAGTGCTTCAGAACTTCTGAACTTGGAGCAACAGCTTGTCGAAGATGTCCTGCAGCCTTCTTGTTCCAAGCATCACAATGCCTTGGACCTTTGCCAGATGGATGTCCAACTTCTTGGACATGAAGAGGGGAGAGAGGAGAGTAGGGGAGGATATGGAGAAGAGGAGAGGATTCTCATTTTGGCTGGGTATTGAGCAAAAACTTACAAACCCTAGGCGCAGATAGGAATTTTATAGACCCTGTATGCTGCACAGTGCCACATCATTCACTCAATCAAAAAATTCTAATTAATTTTGAAAAAAATTATGATTGGTGGAGTGATGTCATCTGATCCCATCAGATAAGAACCCCCACCCTCTCTCCTATGTTGGCACCAACTTTAGATAAGCACAAGCAAGGTGGCGCCAAAGAGTCCATGTTAATTAGGACTCTTTCATTCTTATCCATTTGGGCCACCAACTTTAATCCAATTGGGCTCACGCCATAATCTAATTATGGCACCCAATTCAATATGGTTTAGGCATGTGGACACTCCATAAAAATTCTGCAATGAGCTCTCTTCAGTTTAAGACCTATATGTCAACATTTGACAGATGTCCTAAAATAAAATTGGCAGGTGACAGGAATTAGCAGGTGCTTGTCTTAAATTTATCTCATGAATTAAGACAAGCCTTTTCTGAGCTGGATAAGCCTTATTTAGACTGAGAGAAATCTTTTCAAGATTTTTTGGATGAGTCAAATCACATTTGGCTCAGTAGAGACAGAAAAGATTACACGAAGAGAAAGTTAGACTCAATCGAGTGCTAGCACGATTTCCTTGAACCTAATTGGATCTAATCCAAATTAATTGATGTTGGTGCAGAATTCTGTCGAAGCCGAAGTTGCTGGAGTTGAGATGACCGCGGTCACCGTCGGGACCTACAAGGGAAGTCTAAACCGAAGTTGGGGGTGCTCCGGCAAGATCCTCCGATGCTCAAGTCAGTACTCTACTTTAACAGAAATGGAGTGCTCGAGTGAGAATTTTAGCAGAGTTTTGAGATAGAGTTTTGAGCTTAGAGAAGAATGTATCTGGTGGTCCTCTTTTTATAGATGGAGAGCGTAACTGATTGACAACGACGTCTGTAACTGCCTGGTAGTGGGCCGTTCAGAGCCGGACGGAGTTTGTTACGGAGAGTAGTGGCATCAGGGGTCGTTCAGGGCCACGTTGAGTTTGTTACAGAGAGTAGGGTGGTGTCCATTGTTTTGACTTGCCAGAGAGTGGTAGAGCCCGGAGAGTGGAGTGGTATCCATTGTCGTGACTTGCCAGAGAGTGGTGGAGCCACGTGGAATCCATTGCAGAGAGTGGAGTAGGGTAGTGGCCATTGTCGTGACTTGCCAGAGAGTTCAGATCTGTCGGCTGGAGTTCGGCTGGGATATCTGATGGAGCGAAATGGCTCTCTACCCCATCGATCTAGGAGAAGCTCAGATATTTTTAAGGCTACTAATGAGTCTACTGTTGTCGGATGCTTCAGGCGCTGATGCCACAGGCGGGAGTCATCTGCTGTAGAAGCTCGGATGGAGACTTTTCGTTGGTGAAGTCTGGTAGGAGTCTGATTGCTAGAGAAGTCCATCTGGAATTCACCTGATGTGGAAGCTCATCTGAAGATTATCCATCAGAGAAGTTTGGTTTCATGAAGAATCTAGCGGAGGGTCGGCCAGTGGTGGGCTTCGGATGGCGTTGGGGAGGTTTGACAGACATCAGAGGCGATCGATCATTGTAGAAATCTAGCTGTCGGAGTCCGTCCGTCGTAGAAGCTCGTCCGGGATCCGGCTACGAAGAAGCTCGGCTGAAGTCTACCTGTAATAGAAGTTCGGAAGAAATGTGTTTACAGTAGAGACTCGAATGGAATTTGCTTACAGTAGATATCCGGGGTAGACCGCCTGCTGCAGGAGTTTGGAGTAGACCGCTCATAGTAGAAGTTCAGAGTAGACCGCTCGTAGTAGAAGTTCAGAGTGGACCGCTCGTAGTAGAAGTTTGGAGTGGATCGCTCGTAGCAGAAGTTCGGAGTGGACCGCTCGTAGTAGAAATTCGGCTCTCGCAAGAGCTCGATTGGAATCCTGAAGGTGGTCGACCACCGCAGAAACTTGGATGGAGTCTGATTACTATAGAAATCTCATTGTCGGAGAAGCTCAGATATTGACGAAGTCCGGAAGAAGTTCGGAGAATAGTTGATCACTGTAGAAGGTCGGCTGATAGTGAGGCCCAGAGAGCCTTTGGAGTGGCCCAGTAGATGGATGGAGAAGCTCATCGTCGGAGAAGTCCGGACGGTATTATGGAAGCTCGGACGGTCGAGGGGGTTCAGAGAGATGCCACACAAGGTCGGAAGCCGAAAAAGTCCTGGAAGGGTCGGTCCTTTACAAACTTCGACTGGAGGTATTTTATACCCAACACCAGTCCCCCTACTTTCGAGTTTGGATTTCGAAAGAAAAAAGTACAAAAAAATTCTCACAGCCAAAGTTTCCCCCCTTGATTTCTGCCCTTGGTGGTTGCCAGATATTTTGGCGTTTGGCATGCTGGTGCCGGAGTCTTTTCAAATCAAAGCAATCCAAAAAGATTTTTTAAAATTTTTGCTGGGGCATGGCTCTAGGTATGGTGCAATAATGACTTTGTCAGCTGTCAGCCATTTTCGGTAGCCTGTCATAGTGAGTGGGACACACGGCAAGTGTAGGTCGGCCAGAGGAAATCTGCGATCATAACTGCTCCGGGCCCTGTTGCCTATTTAAACACGTCGTCCTCCTTCAGGGGTTTCACTTTGCCTGAGAGAGTCCCTCAGTTTCCTCCTCTTCCTCGAGAGCTCCAGCCTCCTTTAGCATCCTTCTCGACCTTAGGCATCCTTCGGGTCGACTTCCATCGTCTTTGCTGTCGTCCTGCACCCTTCGGGCCAACCTAGGTTAGTTTCGGAACTTCTTGCCATTTTTCTGTTCTTTCTTCTTCATATTCCGCTCATTTAGCTTCCTCGAGAGCTTGTTTGCTGTTTTTCCCAATTTTTTTTTGGAAATTTTTGTGGCTTCTATTTGATCCAAAATGTCTTCTGATATCTCTTCTTCTAGCGGTTCTAGGAGTTCGTCAGCTCCAGTTTCCCAAAGTCCTTGTACCATAGACGGACCCATAGTCGAGACCGAACCTCATCTGGTCTTTAAGCCGGACACCATCCCCAGCTCTTAGACTCCGGATGAACTCTCACTGATAAGGATTCAGTATGGAGTTCCTCCGGAGTACGAGCTGGAGCTTCTCGGGCCAACTGACTGGGCTAGTGCTCCTCCTTCCGGCTGCTTCTGTCTGTACCAGGAGGCCTTCCGTGCCGGACTTTGGCTTCCACTTCAACCTTTTGTCGTCGTCCTCTTTCATTTTCTAAATATTTCTCTAGTCTCAGTAGCGCCGAACTCTGTTAAGTTTTTGATAGGATTTCTTTCTCTTTGTAGTTTAGCTGAAGTTCCGCCGACTCTTTTTTTGTTTAAAAATTTCTACACCTTCAAGCGTGATCCCTCAGCAAAGGACTGATGGTACTTCTCCCCTCAGTTCGGTAGAAAGGGGTTACTGAAAGGTGCCCCCTCTTCTATCCACAACTGGAAGGAGAGGTTTTTCTATGTCCGATGCCCGACCTTGGAGCTAGGATTACCCCCTTGGGGCTCTCTGAGGGATTCCGTCCGCCAGGCTTCTAGCCTAGAAAGGGACGACCTCGAGGCCTCCAAAAAGCTCGAGGCCTATCAAGCCCCCCTCCTCTCCGAACTTTTGAAGGAACAACTTTTTGTTCAACGTCAGCCTGAGTCCTCTTAACCCTGCTGGTATCATTTTTTTTTCTTTTTTTTTTTTGCTGCTTCCCCTTTCTCTTATTCCATCTCTGAGCCATGTTGATCTTCTTTTATTGCAGACATGGACACAGGCATGGCTCGGAGGTTAGCCCAGGGTCTCAAGACCCACAAGAGAAAAGATGCCTAGACTTCAGAGTCAGTGAAGAAAGTCAGGATAGAAAGGACAAGCTTGGCCATGCCTGCTCAGGTGGCCGTTGCCGTCGACGTCCCTTCCGACGTTGAACCCGAAGTCTCCCGAACCCTTTCAAGGAGCCCCCCGATTGAGGACCCGCTCCAGAGGCCCATCCCGAGGGCGCACCCGGGGCTGAAGGGAGGAGGAGAAAGAAGATCGTGGCCCGAAAGAGCTGCAGTCGCAAGGCTGTTGTCGAGGGGGCCGGCGGCTTCGAGGAAGACCTGGAGAAAAATCTCTTCAACAATAGGGATTTAATAAAGAGGCTGGTCGAAGGGTGCATTCTGCCCGAGGTCGTCCAGAGGATCGTCCTTGTTGATCTCGAGCTACGGGTCTGGGATTCTCTAGGATCTTTCTTCGAAGTAGGTTAACTCACATTTTTCTCCTTCTTGCTCCTTTACTTAATTTATTCTTTAGCCTTTATATTGACCCCCTGGCCTCTCTTGCAGATTGGACACCAGCTTGTCGCCAACATCGAGGTGGTGAAGATTGCCAAGAGGGAGGCAGCCCGGGTAGAGGAAGGTTGCCTGGCTGGGGCCGCCCGCCTCGAGGAGAAAATCGCTGAGGTCCTAGATCTCTAGGAGGTGCTGGAAAAGAAGGACAAACCTCGTCTGATCTGAGGACCGCCTTGGAGGAGGAGAGAAAGAAGGCTGAGGCCGAGGTCTCCGAACTGAAGGCGCAGGTTTTCGAGTTGAAGGCACAGGTTTTCGAGCTGAAAGTGCAGATTCCATCCCTGATCTCAGAGGCAGGGGCCCGAGCAGTGGAGGAGTTCAAGGCCTCCTCCGAGATGGAGGATCTATAGGTCCAGTTTGGCTAGGAGGCCATCATCAAGGATTTTGAACTCTGCAAAAAGAAGGTGGCTGGAAGGTTCTCCGAACTGGATCTCGGCTTCCTGGATGAGGCATCCAACGATGAAGCTGGACCATCCAAAATCACTGTCGGTCCTCCTCCAGTCGGGACCTTGTTGACTGCTGTGGCCACCGCTGCCGACCTTTCGGGGACGTCGAGCCCCTCCACTTCTGCCCCAGAGGTCCGAAACCTCTAGCTTTGTATTTTTCCTTTATGGTGATTTTTTTTCATTCTCTTGTACTTAAAAATTATTTAATCAATGAAATCAGATTCTTCTTCACAGAGGGCCCCCCTTCTTCTTTTTTTCTGTATTTTTTTCCTTCTCTTTTGTCTTCTTGTACTAATTTGAGTTGTGGCACTTTTGTCTCCCAACGACAGTGTCATGCTAAAGCTCTTCCCCTGCCACAGGGGGTTCCTCTGAAGTCGATGATCCAAGACCTCAAAAGGGAAGCTCATCAGTTGATGAAGAAATCCAAAAAGCTAGAAAATGAACTTCATCGACTGAGGAAGAGCCATTCGAAAGTCACTGCAGAGGCTATTCGCTTTTAGGACCTCCACAGAAAGGGTCTCATGGAATACACCTGGAGGAAGGCCGACTTCATGATGGAGCTTGAGGAACTTCGAAAATGTGCCAGCGACCGATCTTGGACACAGGCTTCCAAGATCAGCTCCCTTGAAGTCAAGCTGGCGGCCGCACGGGAGAAGATCAGCCAGTTGGAAGGGATCTCGTCCTGGCTCACAACCCAAGCTGACCGTGATCGAGACTGGTTGAAGAAGTTCTCTGACCTTCAAAAGCAACTACAGGATGCTGAGGCAAACTACAATACCTATCGAGTCGTCTAGAGCAGACAAGTAGAGGACTACCGAAGGAAGCTCCAGACGGTGACCGACGAAGTTGCCAGTCTTTGGAGGTAGTTGTCTGAGAGAGTCCAGCTTTTCTCTGCACAAGGCTCTGATGAGCTCTACTCCTTGAGGGGGACCGTGGCAGAACTGTCTGTGGCCCTTGGACGGGAGGAGATCAAACTGCAGCAGCTGAAGATTCAGCTGGTCCATGAGCAGCAAGCAGTCAAAGATGCCGAGGCGGAGTCTGAGGTCCTGAGGAAGAGGCTTCGAGAGTTGGAGGGCGAGAGCTGGTGGTTCCACCAGATGTACTGGGATATGCTACTGAGAAAGATGGAACTAGAGGAAGAAGTTGAAAACTTAAGGCAATCACTAATAAGGATCGAAACTGAGAGCTCAAAGTCAGAAGAAGCTGGGCTTTCTTAGATCTCCTTTCTCTTTTTTTTTTTTTTTGCCTTTCATTCTTCCATGTATTCTTTTTCTTTTCTTGTCATCTCTCTTTTTGGCCTTCAAGGCTTTGTAATATATACTTCACTAATGAAATGAAAAAAAAAAATTTCATTACCTTGTCCATTTTGGTATTGAGTTATCGTTTACCGAACTTCTTTTGTCTTTTGTCTTGTCCGACGCCGTCGTTGTTTGAAGGTTCCTGATCGCCGCCGTGTTGATTTGCCTTTTTGGTTCATGACCATAGGTCTGTTCAAAGCCATTTGAGTTTGACGCTTCCTCCCGGTGCTTGAGCTTGGGGACCCAAACTTCTCGTTACTTTGAGGAAGTCAATTTCTCCTCGGCCTGTGTTGAGTTTTCTTTTAGTGACTGAGGGTTTCTTGATAGGAGTATTCTTCCTCATCAAGATGAGGTCCCTTGTGTCTTTGATGTAGTTTATTTTTCACTTATCACTGATGTAGTTCGTCACTTTCCCTTTTTCATCTCCCCCTCTCTTCTTCTTTTTTTTGTGTTCGAGTCAGGGTTTTTCCTCTGCTCTTAATAGGATCGTGAGAGCGTAGAAAAGCCATTGAGGAGGCCTTCCTCCTCATCTAGTCTTGATCGACTGGGTCTTTGTTTGCGTTAGGATGAGGTTCTCCTCTTATTTTCGATAGTCAATTTCAGCTCATGTTAAGACGAGGTTCTCCTTCTATTCTTAACAGGGCTGTGGGGGCACGTAAGGGCCGCTGCAAGGGCCTCTCCCCCCATCCGATCTTTAAGTAACCGGGCCTTCGACTTTGCTAATGTTAGGATGAGGTTCTCCTCCTGTTCTTAACAAGACTGTGGGGGCACATAAGGGCCATTGCGCGGGCCTCTCCCCCCATCCGGTCTTTAAGTAATCGGACCTTCGACTTTGCTCATGTTAGAACGAGGTTCTCCTCCTGTTTCTAACAAGACTGTGGGGGCACATAAGGGCCATTGCGAGGGCCTCTCCCCCCATCCGATCTTTAAGTAATCAGGCCTTCGACTTTGCTCATGTTAGGATGAGGTTCTCCTCCTGTTCCTAACAAGGCTGTGGAGGTACATAAGGGCCGTTGCGAGGGCCTCTCCCCCCATCCGATCTTTATGTAACCGGGCTTTCGACTTTGCTCATGTTAGGATGAGATTTTTTTTCTGTTCCTAACACGCTTAATTTCGACTGAATGAGGGAGTTACTTCCTGTCGTTATAAGCTTATGCTAAAAGGATAAACATGCAAATATAAAATTTTTATTTAAGGCAAAGCTATTGGTAATACATCCGCAGATTTTTTGAATCCTATAGCCGTGGAAGGTCTGCTCCCCATCGGGGTCCTCCTGAGATGGAGTTGATAATCCCAATCGGAGGTCGATCATTAGGCTGCTCCTCCCTCCTTGGTGGCTCCGACTGCGGTAGGGTCCTAGGCCGGTCTTCCCTACCTTCAGGTCGGTGTCGAATGAATCTGTCGAGCCGACCTCATCTGATAAGCTCCTCGATATCGTCTCGAAGCTGAATACACTCCTCTATGTCGTGACCGTGGTCACAATGATAGAGGCAAAACTTGTTAGGATTGCACTTCTCGGGGTGTGTGCACATCCTTTCCAACCTTGGCAGCTGCTCCCTAACCTTCATCAGCACTTGAGTTTTCGATGTGTTGAGAGGGGCGTAGCTGTGGAATCTTTCCGGGGGAGAGCTCCACCGAACTTTGTGGTTCGAGCTCCTCTGCCTACTATTGTAATCCAGGTGGTGTGTCCAAGGCTCAGGGGACCAAGGCTAAGGCCAAGGTCCATCATTCATGAGGGCTTCATGGAGGCTCTAGGGCTAGTTGGGCCCTAGGTTGAAAGGCTGTGGGCCTTTCGGGTTCTTGAGGTCTAGGTTATGTGGGCCTCAAGTGACCAACTCTTTATGGGCCAGGTCTGGGCCCAGGATCGGTGAGATTAGGTCAAGTCATGGGTGTACATGGGCTTCGGTTAACCTAATCTCCCATAGAGTTGGTCAAGAGAGTTTTGGGTTTGGATCACTTGACCTTGTGTTTATATATATATGCACTATATAGGTTTGATTAAGCCAAGAAATATGAAAACCCTTTCTCCCAAGTCTCTCTCTCTCTTCTCCCTCTCTCTTCAACTATTCTCCATGCCCCAGGAGCAAGAAACCCTAGGGTTTCTTGCCGCCAAGTCCATAGAAGGTAGGAAAAGCAGGGGAGGCGCTAGGGTTTTGAGCCCCTCCCCCTTTGTGCCGCCAACCATATTGCCTCTCCCTCTCTTGCAGCCATCCAAACATTAGGTCCAAGACTTGAAATCTCTTGCTACAAGGTTGGTACAAGTTCAACTCAGATCTGGAGTTGATCTGAGGTCGTTTGAGGTGCGGGTGAGATCTCCATCAACAGATCTACAGGAAAGGCTGCAGCAGGATAGATCTGCAAGGTCTGGTTCTATCTACCTTCTTCCCTATCTAGAATATCCTGATTTGAGATCTACAAATTGAAAGACCTTAGTCTAGGCCTGATCTGGTTGGATAGCAGATCTTGGATTTTTTAGAGGTGATCTTAGAGGTGTTCTTCATCTGGAACGAAAGGCTGACGAAGAAGACAGCAACCAGACTGATTTCGTCAAGGGCCTTCGATCGAGTCTAGAAGTCTTCAGATTTATTCGTTGCTGGTTCCGCTACACCCAAGGTCTGTGGGAGGAGCTGGGATCGTGCTCCAATAGTTGGTATCAGAGCCACAGTGGTGAGGAAGCGGTTCCAAGCGTGAGAAGTTGAAGATCCCAAGTGCTGAAAATTTTCAGCAAGGTACCATCAAGGTATATTCTATACTTCTTGATTTTATATTACTTGTTTGGCTTGGATCCAGTCATGGACAGTAATATGAAGGTCGATTTTGAGAAGTTTGATGGCAAGAGAAATTTTTTCATGTGGAAAATCCGGGTGGAGGATCTTCTGGTGCAAGCAGATCTGGATCAGGCTTTGGATGAGAAGTCTGAGGGAATGACAGATAGACAATGGGCATCATTGGAGAAGAAAGCATGCTCGATGATCAGAGGATGTTTGGCGGATGCAGCGTTGTATTCAGTGCTGGAAGAAAAGACCCCAAAGGGCCTTTGGTCGAAGTTGCACACCATGTATACGGGAAAGAATATGTGCAACAAGCTAATGCTGAAGAAGAGGTTGTACAGTCTTCAGATGCAGGAGGGATCTGATGTGATTGGCCACATTCAGAGGTTCCACCAGTTGTGCATGGAGTTGATGAATATCAGGGTGAAGCTGGATGAGGAGGACAAGTCCCTGTTGCTTTTGTGTTTGCTACCAGGATCATATGACTCTTTGGTGACTACACTGCTCTACAGCAAGGAGACTCTGGAATATGAGGATATGGTCTCGGTGCTGAGGTCTAATGAGCAAAGAAAAAAGTTGACCAGAGATCGGGCTCCCCAAGAGGGTTTGGTAGTAGGGGAGAGGACAGGTAGAGGCAGAGGCAGAAGCAAGTCCAAGGGGTGGTCTAAGTCCAGGAAGGGAAAGAAAGAGATGAAATGCTTCAAGTGCAACGAGTTCGGACACTTCAAGCGAGAATGTCCACTATGGAAGAGCAAGAAGGGAGAAAGAAGTGGCTCAGAATCAGTGAGTGCAGTTGCTGGGCAGCAGGTGGAGGATGATCTACTTGTAGTATCAGATGGTCACAGGCATTACATAGAGGAGTGGACACTAGACTCTGCGTGCTCACATCACTACACACTACACAGGTCTTGGTTTGCGACATACACCAAGACAGTGAGGGATCAGTGACTCTAGGCAACAATCATCCTTGCAAGGTGGCTGGGATAGGGACAGTTAGGGTGAGGATGTTTGATGGGATTGTGAGGATATTGACAAATGTAAAGCACGTCCCAGAGTTGGAAAAGAATCTGGTGTCACTAGGCTACTTGGAGCACAGTGGATACAGCTTCAGCAGTAGGACTAGAAGCGGAGTATTAAACATCTCCAATGGAACTATGGTGGTGATGAGAGGCAGAAGGTTGGACAATAATCTCTATCGCATGGAGGGATCTGTGGTGACCGGAGAGTCTGATGCAGCAGTTGCAGCACAGGACCAGCAAAGGGCTTACAGGATGTGGCACTACCGCCTAGGCCACATGGGTGACAAGGGGGTGAGGGAGTTGAGCAGGAGAGGACTCATCTCTGATCTGAAGGATGGTGCTACAGGGGAGATCTGTGAGCCTTGCCAGATAGGAAAGCAGAGGAGAGTTCAGTTCAACATCAGTACAACCCGCAGTGCAGCCCCTCTGGAGTTAGTACACACGGATGTGTGGGGACCAGCCCCAGTTTCAGCTAGGAATGGGGTCAGATACTTCATGACCCTAATTGATGATTTCTTAATAAAACTCTGGATTTACTTCATGAGAAAGAAGTTAGAGGTCTTCACCAAGTTCAAGATCTGGAGAGCTGAGGTGGAGAAGGAGTAGGGGAGGAGAGTGAAGTGTCTGAGGTCAGACAATGGCGGAGAGTACACCAGCAGAGAGTTCCAGAACTACTGTGAGGAGTGTAGGATCAGGAGACACTTCTCAATTAAGGGGACTCCACAGTAGAATGGGGTGGCCGAGAGGATGAACAGAACACTTCAGGAAAAGGCACGATGCATGAGGCTGCAGGTAGGGCTTCCAAAGGCATTTTGGGTTGACACAGTTGACGCAGTGGGTTACTTGGTCAATCGATCACCTCACACTAGGTTGGATGGCAGGCTTCCAGAGGTGTGGTCTGGGAGGACAGTTGGGCTGGGCCATCTATGGGTATTTGGGTGCACAGCCTATGTGCACATTGGAGCTGGTGAGCGGAGCAAGCTAGATGCCAGATCACGCAAGACGGTGTTTCTAGGCTATCCACGAGGAGTTAAGGGATACAGGCTGTGGGATCCCTTGGAAAAGAAGGTCATCATTAGTCAGGATGTGACTTTTGATGAGGAGTCAGTCCTACAGAGGCAAGCAGGCATGGAGGAGCAGCAGGAGTAGGAGGAGGTCCAGCAGGGCACTGCTGGACAGCTTACCCCTTTGATTTTGCCTCTTGCAGGTACTATGGGAGGACATGACATTCAGGTGGAGAACCTACCTAAGGTGTCTCCACAGATGGAGAGGACTCGGATGGATGATCGAGGCGGAGAGGTCCAGCAGGAGCGAGCTGGATCGAGGACTGATATCGATGTTGCCCTACACAAGCCCAAGAGGACCATCAGGCAATCGGACCGATATGGCTTCGAGGAGATGCTGTCATATGCCCTGGTGACAGTGAATGGAGACCCATATACATATTAGGAGGCTATTGAGAGCCAGGACAGAGAGTGGTGGGTTCAGGAGATGTCCGAGGAGATGCAGTCTCTCCACCAGAACCAAACGTGGTGATTGGTGTAGTTGCCACAGGGGAAGAGGCCCATTGGCTGCAAATGGGTCTACAGTCGCAAGGAAGGGCCTTCAGAGTAGGGAGGTATCCGATTCAAGGTGAGGTTAGTGGCCAAGGGATACTCTCAGAAAGAAGGCATCGACTTCAGCAAGGTCTTCTCTCCCATCGTCAGACATACTTCCATCAGAGTGTTCTGAGCATTGTAGTAGGTCAGGATTTAGAGCTGGAGTAGATGGATGTCAAGACGGCATTCCTCCATGGGCATTTGGAGGAGAGGATTTACATAGAGCAACTACCCGATTTTAGGGATCCAGGATCAGAGGAAAAGGTTTGTTTGTTGCAGAAGTCGCTGTACGGGCTGAAGCAGTCACCGAGGCAATGGTACAAGTGGTTCGACTCCTATGTGTGCAGCATTGGACTTTTCAGGTGCGAGTTTGATCCCTGTGTTTATGTTCAGTCTCTTGAGGATGGTTTTAGGGTGTTCCTACTCTTGTATGTGGATGACATGCTTATAGCATGCAAGAGTAGAAAGGTTGTGCAGGATCTGAAGGCATCCTTATCTCGGGAGTTTGAGATGAAGGATTTGGGCCCTGCAAGGAAGATCCTAGGCATGGAGATTTTCAGAGATCGAACCCGGAGGGTGCTGCATCTATCTCAGGGGGGCTACATACAGAAGGTCTTAGAGAGGTTCGGGATGAAGGGAGCAAAGCCGACGGAGCTGCCACTTGTCGGTCATTTCAGACTCTCGAAGACCATGGCACCACAGACTGAGGTGGAGGCTCAGGAGGTGGAGACGGTTTCTTATGCTTCAGGAGTTGGGAGCTTGATGTATGCGATGGTCTGTTGTAGGCCAGACATCGCTCATGCAGGGAGTCAGGTTAGCAGGTTCATGGCGTAGCCTGACAGGGAGCACTGGAGAGCTCTGAAGTGGATATTCAGATACCTGACGGGTTCAGTTGGAGTTGGCATCTACTACGAACAGCGAGGAGGTGTAGTGGGATAGTCTGACATGTCTAGGGAGGCTCAGGGACTGATTGGCGGTTATGTAGATGCAGACTTCGATGGAGATGTGGATATCCGGAGGTCTACGACAAGCTTCATCTTTAGCCTATATGGAGGTCCTATTTCTTGGAGATCGAGTCAACAACCTATCACGGCCCTATCTGTAAGAACCAGATCTAGGGTTTCAGGGTTAGATCTTGAAACTTTTCAAGATCATACAGTGGAAGACTAAAATAAATTAAAATTTATTTTCTAAAATCAAAGAATCCCTAGATCTAAGATCCTATTACATGATTATTACATAGCATTAAATCAAAAATTAAAATATATAAATATAGCATGAACTACATGTTGATCATATCAACATGTTTCTATACTACATCTAATGTATGTATTAAACAATAGATCAGATCTATTACCTTGCAAGTTAGATGCTCTAACCTCGTTGATCCAGGCTTAAGGATGATGTTGCAAGCTGCACACACATCCGGCCTCTAGGAGTCATCAACACGAGCCCACGAATCACGATCAGAAGTCCTGCTTCAGAAAATCAGCACAATATGCTAGTACTGCGCTGATCCTTCTTTGATGGTTGATCAGGTGCCTCCTTCTTCTTGATTTGGACTCTTCCAAAGATGGAAAGTAGAAGGAGGAGTTTCAGATCTGAGACACTCTCAGGAAACTCAAGATGGAGGGAGAAAAGATATGAAAACAAAAACCCTAGAAGAAGACCCTCTTCTTCTTCACGTTTTTCTCTCTAGACATCCAAACTTGCATCTTTAATATCACCACGATCCAAAGGTATTTCTCTCTAATTTTTGGATGGCACAAAGGTCCCTCAAATATATGACTTTCCTTAAAATTTCACAAAGAAACTCATCTTATATAGAGAGATATGATAGAGTCCTTGTCTAGGTCAAACACCTAGTCAAGGCTTATCCAAACATGGCAAGTTAAGGGATGCCCAACTCTTGAGCACCTCCTTCATATTTTCGTACATGGATCATCAAAAAAGGGTACACAATGTATACCCTAAAAGTTATAAAAAATCCAAAAAAAAATTTGGATAAATTCGGTACAAAATTGAAAGAGTTTTGGATTTCTAAAACTCTATCTCATAGAATTTGAAATCCAAACTTATTCCTTTTAGATTTGATCCAAACCACCTTCCATGTAAGAAAGAAGAGAGGAGACCATTTGTGAACGTGGGAGAGATCTGGGAGAGAGCTTTTGTCACACAAAATAAGTGGAGATTGGCGTTAAATAAGAGAGAGGGCGTGGAGAAGGCTTATGTGGCACAAGGTGGAATCCTAGTCTTACTAGGATTCTGTCTTATGACTTGTTTTAATTTGGTTTTCCAAACCAAATCAAATCAAAATTAGATCAACCCAATTAAAATAGGTCTTAACCCAATTAAGAACCTAATTTAATCAGATTAAATTAGATTTAAATCTGATTTAATTTTCTAATCAAATTAGAAATTAGATTGACCCAAGTCCTAGTTAAACTAGGACTAGTTTTTCCTTGCACTTGTCTTATCCAATAAACTAATTGGACTTGATCCAATCAAGCCCAAACTAAATCTAATTAAATCATATTTAATTAGACTTAATCTCAGCCCATTGGCTTAATCAAATTAAGCCAATTAGCAATCGAATTGCTAATCGATCCTCCTGCAACACTTGCACTGGGTTAAATGTCAATCGTATTGATCATTTAATCCTAGAACGATTCTTAATCGTTGATCAACCATCTGATCGGATCATGAACTCTAATGTGTGTGACCTCATAGGTCCGAACCTAAGCCGGTAGCATAGAAATAAATTCCTATACCAATCGAAGTGACCATCTAGCAATGGTACCCGACGATCGGATAGGTCGAATGTGTAGAACAACATCCTTAGAACCCATACGGATATAGTTTTCATATAATTCATCCCCTTGATCAAAATGATCATAGGACACCCCAGAGTTCAACTGTCAACTCTGATCAAGTTGTCCACATTGTATTTTAAAATATCAAATCCATCTGATGGATTATCCTGGCCAAGGTTTTGCTAAATTGAAATACAGCGACTCATTCTTCTCCAACTCTTGGAGTGGTCAATCCCATCTCGATCACACTCTGACTTTGCAAGTACTTGAGTATGCCCAGAAGCCTTCCATCCCTGAATTAGAAATTCAGTTAGTCCAGTACCAAAGCACAGTGAGTTGCTTGCAAGTCACTGAGGCGATCTCAAGTCTAAGGGACACTTATACCTATATCCCATCAGAGATATTCTCGACAGCAGAATGCTCTGGAGTTGGTCACGTTCAATGATGATGTACCCTTACATCTCACCTGTATGCCATACCAGTGTCTCCAAACTCTTTGATTAAGAGGACAACCAACCCATATGGCCTACAGCGACCTATGCTCGATAGAAGCTGTCGTCCTTATTAACAGCCTATCATTTGGTCGTGAACAGTTTTAAGGACTAATCGATAAATCCTCTCTTTATCGAACCTAAATAGTCCTAAGGACTTTATCATAACAACAGAGTTCATTAGAAGATGAAAGCTTATGATGAAAATGCCAAATATATTTTATTTATTAACAAATCAATTACAATACTTGGTTGCTCAACCGTCAACAGCTTGACGATTGGCTTTTTGGGACACATTTCCCAACACTATCCACTATAGAGGTGGAGTACATCAGGCTGACAGAAGCAGCTAAGGAGGCAATTTGGCTGAAGGGTTTTTTGATGGAGATGGGCCTTACTCAGGAGGCCATTAGTGTGCACTGTGACAGCCAGAGTGTACTTCTATTAGCACAGAACTCAGTCTATCATGCAAAGACAAAACACATCGACATTCGATATCATCGGATCAGGGAGCTTGTGGAGGATGGTGAGGTGCAGTTGGTAAAGGTACACACCAAGGAGAACCCAGCTGATGCACTTACGAATGTACTTTCATGGGATAGCTTTCAGAGATGTGTTGAGCTGATTCGACTGATGGACAGAGTGGAGCTGGTTGAGGCCTTGGAACACCAAGGTGGAGATTGTTGTGATCCAGGTGGTGTGCCCAAGGCCCAGGGGACCAAGGCTAAGGCCAAGGTCCATCATTCATGAGGGCTTCATGGAGGCTCTAGGGCTAGTTGGGCCCTAGGTTGAAAGGCTGTGGGCCTTTCAGGTTCTTGAGGTCTAGGTTATGTGGGCCTCAAGGGACCAACTCTTTATGGGCCAGGTCTAGACCCAGGATAGGTGAGATTAGGTCAAGTCATGGGTGTACATGGGCTTGGGTTAACCTAATCTTCCATAGAGTTGGTCAAGAAAGTTTTGGGTTTGGGTCACTTGACCCTGTGTTTATATATACATGCACTGTATAGGTTTGATTAAGCCAAGGAATACGAAAACCCTTTCTTCCAAATCTCTCTCTCTCTTCTCCCTCTCTATTCAGCTATTCTCCATGCCCCAGGAGCAAGAAACCCTAGGGTTTCTTGCCGCCAGGTCCATAAAAGGTAGGAAAAGCAGGGGAGGCGCTAGGGTTTTGAGCCCCTCCCCCTTTGTGCCGCCAACCATATTGCCTCTCCCTCTCTTGCAGCTACCCAAACATCAAGTCCAGGACTTGAAATCTCTTGCAACGAGGTTGGTATATATTTCTCTCAGATCTGGAGTTGATCTGAGGTCGTTTGAGGCACGGGTGAGATCTCCATCAACAGATCTATAGGAAAGGCTGCAGCAGGACAGATCTGCAAAGTCTGGTTCTATCTACCTTATTCCCTATCTAGAATATTCTAATTTGAGATCTACAAATTGGAAGACCTCTATCCAGGCCTGATCTAGTTGGGTACTAGATCTTGAATTTTTTGGAGTTGAACTTAGAGGCGTTCTTCATCTGAAATGGAAGGCTGACGAAGAAGACAGCAACCAGGCTGATTTCGTTAAGGGCCTTTGATCATGTCCAGAAGTCTCCAGATTTGTTCGTTGCTGGTTCTACTGCACCCAAGGTCCGTGGGAGGAGCCAGGATCATGCTCCAACACCTACGAGCCTGGAGAGGAGTCTGGACATGCTTGTGTCCGGAGGGAGTTCGAGAACGTGGCCAAGCTTCACTCGGCCCTTTTTCAACTGTGGGCTTGCTAGAGTCCCCCGCCTGCCGCTGCTTCGTGGCCTCCTCATCCTTCATCTTGAAGGCTTCTTCTACTCGGGCATATCCTTCATCTCGAGCCAGCAAATCAGCAAAGTCCCTGGGATATTTTTTTTTCAGGGAAAACAGAAGATCATTCTTTTGAAGACCGCCCTTCAGGGCGGCCATCGTAACCGATTGGTCCAAGTTTCAGACCTCCAGTGCGGCGATGTTAAAGTGGTTGATGTAGGCTCAAATGGATTCTTCCTCCTTCTACTTGATGTTGATAAGGGACTCCGAACCTCTTCGGGGATGTCGGCTGCTAACAAAATGAGCCACAAACTGGTGGCTCATCTAATCAAAGGAGAAGATAGTATCCAGCTTCAGCGTCGAGTACCAGTTTCTTGCTGCTCCCTTCAAGGTAGATGGGAAAGCTCGGCATAAGATGGCATCTGGCGCACCATGGAGCAGCATCATTATCCAGAAGGCCTCCAGGTGGTCAATTGGATCCGAGGTCCCGTCGTAGCTTTCGAATTGGGGGAGCTTAAAGTTTGGCGGGATCAGTTCATGCATGATCATTTGAGAAAAAGGAGGGTCAGTATAGATGTCCTCACCATAAGCAGGGGGAGCATGGCGGAGCTCTTCGATCCGTTGGTTCATGCGATCCAGGAGGTCCTCTCGACTGCAAGTCTCGAGGGTCTTCTAGTAGAGTGGAGGTAGGGATCCTTCGGGAGTGAAATCATGATCATACTGAGGGCTCTCCACCCTCGGATTCTCCTTTTCGGGGAAGATAGGATGACTGGCCCAAGTGGCCTGCCCTACTATCAGATCTTGAAACTCCAACGATGCTCTTTCCAACTGCACTGACGTCTGCGGCTGTTACTACTGCTGCTGCATGGCCTGCACTGCTTCAGTGAGGCCTTTGACCTACTGAACCAATAGGTCGAACTGCTCCATACCGACCGTCGTTGTCGGAGGAGGAGGAGGAGCCTGAAAAATTGGAGGCGAGGTCAGAGCCTGAGATCTGACCGTGGAGGCCGTGGATCGCTTGGTGGATGCCTTTCGGAGAGGCATCAGGTGGAGATCTAGTAGGAGAAGGAGAAGAGGATGTCAGAGAAGATGATCGGAGACAGTCCCATTGAGCACTCCTTTAAGAACAAGGGTACTGCAAAGACACAGGCCGCCTTCCTTCTAGCGCCAATTTTGTTGGTGCAAAATTCCGTCGAAGCCCGAGTTGCTGGAGTTGAGATGACCGCGGTCGCCATCGGGACCTGCAAGAGAAGTCTAAATCAGAGTTGGGGGTGCTCCGGCAAGACCCTCCGATACTCAAGTCAGTACTCTGCTTCAACAGAAATGGAGTGCTCGAGTGAGAATTTTAGCAGAGTTTTGAGATAGAGTTTTGAGCTTAGAGAAGAATGTATCTGGGGGTCTCCTTTTTATAGATGGAGAGTGTAATTGATTGACAGTGATGTCTGTAACCGCCTGGTAGTGGGCCGCTCAGAGCCGCGTAGAGTTTGTTACGGAGAGTAGTGGCATCAAGGGTCGTTTAGGGCCACGTGGAGTTTGTTACGGAGAGTGGGGTGGTGTCCGTTGTCGCGACTTGTCAGAGAGTGGTAGAGCCCGGAGGGTGGAGTGGTGTCCGTTGTCGCGACTTACCAAAGAGTGGTAGAGCCACACGAAATCTGTGTAGAGAGTGGAGTAGGGTAGTGGCCATTGTCGTGACTTGCCAGAGAGTTCGGATCTGTCGGTTGGAGCTCGGCTGGGATATCTGATGGAGCGGAATGGCTCTCTACCCCATCGATCTAGGAGAAGCTCAGATATTTTCGAGGCTGCTGATGAGTCTACTATTATCGGATGCTTCAGGCACTGATGCCACAGGCGGGAGTCATCTGCTGTAGAAGCTCGGATGGAGGCTTTTCGTTGGTGAAGTCTGGTAGGAGTCTGATTGCTAGAGAAGTCCATCTGGGATTCGCCTGATGTGGAAGCTCATCTGAAGATTATCCGTTAGAGAAGTCTGGTTTCATGAAGAATCTGGCGGAGGGTCGGTCAACGGTGGACTTCGGATGGCATTGGAGAGGTTCGACAGACATCAGAGGCGATCGGTCGTTGTAGAAATCCAGCTGTCGGAGTCCGTCCGTCGTAGAAGCTCATCCAGGATCTGGCTACGAAGAAGCTCGGTTGAAGTCTACCTATAATAGAAGTTCGGAAGAAATGTGTTTACAATAGAGACTTGAATGAAATTTGCTTACAGTAGATATCTGGGGTAGACCGCCCGCTGTAGGAGTTCGGAGTAGACCGCTCGTAGTAGAAGTTTGGAGTGGATTGCTCATAGTAGAAGTTCGGAGTGGACTGCTCATAGTAGAAGTTCGGCTCTCGCAGGAGCTTGGTTGAAATCCTGAAGGCAGTCGACCACCGTAGAAACTTGGATGGAGTCTGATTACTGTAGAAATCTTATTGTCGGAGAAGCTCGAATATTGATGAAGTCCGGAAGAAGTTCGGAGAATAGTTGATCACTGTAGAAAGTCAGTTGATAGTGAGGCCCAGAGAGCCTTTGGAGCGGCCCGGTAGATGGATGGAGAAGCTCATTGTTGGAGAAGTCCGGATGGTATTATGGAAGCTCGAACGATCGAGGGGGTTCAGAGAGACGCCACATAAGGTCGGAAGCCAGAAAAGTCCTGGAAGGGTCGGTCCTTTACAAACTTTGGCTGGGGGTATTTTATACCCAACAATTAGATTAGTCCAATTGATGACATCCAAATTCTAACCCTTATTTGTGTGACCCAGTTAGGTTCAATTCCGTATGGTAATAAGACATGTCATGATCTCATCATTGACATCATCGAAACTCCTTTCGATGGACCAGAACTCTTCTGATTTAGACAATTAGAATGATCGATCATCAAGATTATTCTAATTGCTCCTAAAATCCATCAGTGGCACCTAGCAGTATATGGTGGCAACCCATCAGAATTGAAGATGAACCTCTCGGTGCAGCTACTTGTGTGATTGAGTTCCTCTATCATGAGTTCCGACTGAATTAGGGTTAAGGTGAATTCATCAAACCCAACATCAGTCATATGAGTTAATCGATTGATCTAAGTCCGATGTGAAATCCCAATGAAAAATTCTTTTTTTATTTGTTCACTCTGCCATGGCCATAGGCTTAAGGACTCGATCTTTCGATCATCATAGGACTACTCCTCTCATCTACCGAGGTTGATAGATCCCATCTTGGTACGACCTAGTTCCTATAATGAATATGCTACAGCCAACATACACCTCAAGATTCTGAATGGCTAGGAGATCGAGTTATGGTGTAGTCAAACTATAATACACTCAAGGTGAACTATCGATGCACCTCAGGTCAAAGAACTAGACACACAACTGCAGCATCGAGCTAGTCATCGATGAGAAGGTAGACTTCCTTATGACTGCTCGATATGGTCACGCTCAGTACTCTCGTTCTCAATGAATACCTGTACTCTCGCTCTGATGTCTCCACACCATAGACTCAAGACACATCTATCCAAAAAAAGCGATCGTACACCAACCTTTCAGATCGATCATCATCCTCGTGATGATCCTATGGCCAAGAGCTGTTTATGAGTTAGTTATGTAAATTCATGCCTTAAATTTTTAACTCTTGAAAATATGAATTGACATTCCTACTAACTCAAAAGATGTATCACAGACATAATGTACACAATGTGATAGAAGAATAACCCATTTATTGATTTATAGTCAAAATTATAAATTTGCCCTTAGATTTGTACAAAAATGTGTCAGCCAATCTAGCATCTAGGGCATACATCTAACAATAACCAACTAATATAGCACACAATGACCTACACTCGATATAATTATCATCCTTGTAACAATTGCATCATTTGGTCACGAGTAAGATTTAAGAACTACATGACAAATCCTCCTTTATCATTTTGAAAGTAGCTCTAAGGATTTCATCATAACATATGAGTTTTATTTAGAAAGATATATTCCTTATGATGAATTTGTCTAATAATATTTATCATTTTATAATTCATATACTTATATAAAGCACAATTATCTACAACCTAGATGATTGGCTTTAGGACATATTTTCTGACAATAAGATTGGTACATTCTATGTATGCTCGATGGAGAGGGTGGTTGATCTCACAACCACCGGTGTGGTGACACTAATACAAGGATGTAGGTGCTCATTAGAGAATGAGTTTACTGAACTGACCCACAAAAGAACATCTGATGGAGCCTTCTAGCATGTCAACAGATGGTTCTTCAGTGGTAGTGGTGTATGTGATCTTTTGACCTAAGATCACCATGGTACTTTGTGTGCATGGACCCTTTGATTTATTCTTTAGCACACCATTTTGAGTTGTGTGTGGGATATTCTAGGTATGACAAGGTGTGCATGAAGGTTATGAGTGGTCAATAAGAAATCGGTCACTCCTTATAGGAGGAAAGAATATCTTATGTGATCTCATAGGATGGTGACTCTGAAAGTCTCTGACCAGAACAGAGATGAATAATAGAAATGATTTCTACTAGTTCATCAATCGAGTCATCATCATTGGATCGAGATACATATGGTTAGGTATTTGAGTTTGATATATTTTTATATCCATGATCTTTCTGAGATATTGTGTGATCGAAGGATTGAATTGCACGGTAACTCACCATGGAAGGATAATTTTGATATTTTTATGAAATTTTAAATTTTTTGGATAGTCATGATATATTGCTAGATGTTAATTTTAACTTGTGAACTTGACAAAATTAAAAAAATTTAATTCTAAAATTAATTAGAAAGAGTCCTAGTTGATTAAGACTCTCAACCTGACCTAATCCAATTGGATTAAGATTTCGTCGAGAGTTTGGGTTCATTGTTGGCCAGATTTGAAATCCAATGGATCACACACAATAGAGATTTGATCTTGATCTAATTAATTTAAATTTATTATAAATTCAATAGATTAATTGAATTGCTAGTATATGAATTAACCCAAGTTTTCAATTGGGTTCAGTGCAAAGGTGTTTGTACTAACCTAGTCTTGTTGCCTTGACCTAATGTGATTAGGTTTGAATCATTTAATTAATTAATTGGTTATATCTAGTTTTGTAGAAGTGTTTCACATGGAACCAACCTCCTCCATGCCAAAAAGCTATGCTCATATTAAGTGTCACACCCAAAATAAATTATGATGAGAAGGAAGAGTCCTTCTCATCTACTCCTCTTAATTTTATTACCATATTCCACACATTCCAGTTTTTTATGCACCATCTGATGGAGCTATGGGATGTGTGCGCATGGAAGAGGAGAAAGAGTCCTTCTCTTAAAAGGAACTCCACACCAATTTATTTTGGACTCCTCTATTTTGGGCGTTGAAGTGGAAGAGTCCACTTCACTTGGGGCTCTTAATTTCCTTAATATTCCACACATTTTCTTCACTCAATGCGCCATCTGATGGCTTCTGGGATAATGTTGGCATAGAAGTGAAGGAGTCCTTTTGCTTGAAGGCTCTTCCACACCCAAAAACTTCTATATAAAAATTAAACTTTTATGGGAAGTAATGGGACGTCACTTGGGATGTTGCTGCGCCAAACATTGATTCCTCTCTTAAAACCTCTTAATCCTTACATGCCTATTTTTTTGGGATCTGAGAAGGAAGAGTCCTTCTGCTCCTAGTCTTCCTCACACACCATTTTAATATGGTGATTTAATTTCATCGTGTGGAGGAGTTGGGATGCCAAAAGTTGGCATCCCTTGAAAATTAAATGGCACCCCTTTATTTCCTATTTAAAGGGGGTGCTAAACCTTGTTTAATTATCCCATTTTTTGATGAGATGAGGTGTGAGAATGAGAAGGAAAATGGTGGGAAAAAAGTCTGAAAAAAATAAAGAAAAAGAGGATGAAAAATGGAAAGGAAGAGAGGAAAAAAAAGAAAAGTATGAGATACTTGTCCAAAAATCAAATTGTTCATGTGTTGAACATAAAATCTGATTAGAGTGTGGTATGATACTTTGAAAAAGAGTTTCTAGAGTGGTCCTAGTGGAGATCATGAAGGCATACAAGCAATGGTGCATCAAGTTCTTGCGAAGGACTATCGGTAGCACACTTACGAAGAAGGCTGTGGCACCGTGATGAGTTGGGAAGGGCCCTGATCAATCCTGTGTGGATCATCATTGGAGGGCTTCTACTTTAAAATTTCATCAAGATCTGAAAATCATCAGTTTATGATCTTCATAATGGTATATGACTTCTGATCTTCTCCTCATATGCATATTTTTGTTATTTGATTGTAATCATCAAGAGGTTCCTAGGGTTTTTGAGTTTCGATGGATGAGTTTAATTATTAAACTTAGTTTTCATTATTGTATGCATGTTAAAAATTTTTGAAATCTATATTTTACTGCATCATTGAAATCCAATAATGGTATAAAGCCACCCTTGATTGATTCAATCAAATATCATGTTATTCTTGTGATATGGATTAGATCTAGTTCGAACTACGTCAAAATTAGTTTTTTTGATTGATGTTTTGTTGATAGTTTTGATGTATTTTTTTTTTGATAAATTATTTTTGATGTTGGGAAATGTGTCCCAAAAAGTCAATCGTCAAGCTGTTGACGGTTGAGCAACCAAGTATTGTAATTGATTTGTTAATAAATAAAATATATTTGGCATTTTCATCGTAAGCTCTCATCTTCTAATGAACTTCATTGTTATGATGAAGTCCTTAGGACTATTTGAGTTCGATAAAGAAAGAATTTATCGATTAGTCCTTAAAACTGTTCACGACCAAATGATAGGTTGTTAATAAGGACGACAGCTTCTATCGAGTATAGGTCGCTGTAGGCCATATGGGTTGGTTGTCCTCTTAACCAAGGAGTGTGGAGACACTGGTATGGCATACAGATGAGATGTAAGGGTACATCATCATTGAACATGACCAACTTCAGAGTATTCTGCTGTCGAGAATGTCTCTGATGGGATATAGGTATAAGTGTCACTTAGACTTGAGATCGCTTCAGTGACTTGCAAGCAACTCACTGTGCTTTGGTACTGGACTAACTGAATTTCTAATTCAGAGATGGAAGGCTTCTGGGCACAGTCAAGTACTTGCGAAGTCAGAGTGTGATCGAGATGGGATTGACCACTCCAAGAGTTGGAGAAGAATGAGTCGCTGCATTTCAATTTAGCAAAACCTTGGCCAGGGTAATCCATCAGATGGATTTGATATTTTGAAATACAATGTGGACAACCTGATCAGAGTTGACAGTTGAACTCTGGGGTGTCCTATGATCATTTTGGTCAAGGGGATGAATTATATGAAAACTATATCCGTATGGGTTCTAAGGATGTTGTTCTACACATTCGACCTATCCGGTCGTTGGGTACCATTGCTAGATGGTCACTTCGATTGGTACAAAAATTTATTCCTATACTACCGGCTTAGGTTCGGACCTATAAGGTCACACACATTAGAGTTCATGATCCAATCGGATGGTTGATCAACGATTAAGAATCATTCTAGGGTTAAATGATCAATACGATTGACATTTAATCCAGTGCAAGTATTGCAGGAGGATCGATTAGCAATTCGATTGCTAATTGGCTTAATTTGATTAAGACAATGGGCTGAGATTAAGTCTAATTAAATATAATTTAATTAGATTTAGTTTGGGCTTGATTGGATCAAGTCCAATTAGTTTATTGGATAAGCCAAGTGCAAGAAAAAACTAGTCCAGTTCAACTAGGACTTGGGTCAATCTAATTTCTAATTTGATTAGAAAATTAAATCAGATTTAAATTTAATTTAATCTGATTAAATTAGGTTTTTAATTGGATTAAGATCTATTTTAATTAGGTTGATCTAATTTTGGTTTGATTTGGTTTGAGAAATCAAATTAAAACAAGTCATGAGATAGAATCCTAGTAAGACTAGGATTCCACCTTGCGCCACATAAGCCTTCCCCACGCCCTCTCTCTTATTCAACGCCAATCTCTACTTATTTTGTGTGACAAAAGCCCTCTCCCAGGTCTCTCCCACGTTCACAAAAGGTTTCCTCTCTTCTTTCTTACATGGAAGGTGGTTTGGATCAAATCAAAAAGGAATAAGTTTGGATTTCGAATTCTATGAGATAGAGTTTTAAAAATCCAAAACTCTTTCAATTTTGCACCAAATTTATCCAAATTTTTTTTGAAATTTTTATAGCTTTTAGGGTATACATTGTGCACCCTTTACTAATAATCTATGCATGAAAATATGGAGGAGGTGCTCAAGAGTTGGGCGCCCCTTAACTTGCCATGTTTGGATAAGCCTTGACTAGGTATTTGACCTAGATAAGGACTCTATCATATCTCTCTGTATAAAATGAGTTTTCTCCATAAAATTTTAGAAGAAGACAGATATTTGAGAGACCTTTGTGCTATCCAAAAATCAGAGAGAAAGACCTTTGGATCGTGGAGATATAAAAGACGCAAGTTAGGGTGTCTAGAGAGAAAAACGTGAAGAAGAAGAGGGTCTTCTTCTAGGGTTTTTAGTTTTCATATCTTTCCTCCCTCCATCTTGAGTTTTCTGAGAGCATCTCAGATTTGAAACTCCTCTTTTTACTTTTCATCTTTGGAAGAGTCCAAATCAAAAAGAAGGAGGCACCTGATCAACCATCAAAGAAGGATCAGCGCAGTACTAGCATACTGTGCTGATTTCCTGAAGCAGGACTTCTGATCGAGATTCGTGGGCTCGTGTGGACGACTCCTAGAGGCCGGATGCGTGTGCGGCTTGCAACATCATCCTTAAGCCCAGATCAGCAAGGTTAGAGCATCTAACTTGCAAGGTAATAGATCTGATCTATTGTTTAATACATACATTAGATGTGGTATAGAAACATGTTGATATGATCAACATGTAGTTCATGCTATATTTATATATTTTAATTTTTGATTTAATGCTATGTAATAATCATATAATAGAATATTAGATCTAGAGATTCTCTAGTTTTAGAAAATAAATTTTGATTTATTTTAGTCTTTCGCTGTATGATCTTGAAAAATTTTCAAGATCTAACCCTGAAACCCTAGATCTGGTTCCTTCAATTGGTATCAGAGCTAGGTTCTTTATTACATGATTATTTATACATGCTTAGACTATTTTTTAGATTAGATCTAATTTATAATCTGATTATTAAATCTGAAATTAAAATTTTAGATCAATCACAAACTGCAAGGTTGTCCTGCTGTAAGGTTTACCCCTTACAGTACAAAGGTTGTCCTAGTTTGTGTAGATCTATCTTTAATCATAAATTTGTTAGATATGATCTAGATTAAATTTATAATTTACTAAATTTAAAAGATGTTTAAATCTGAAATAAAATCTCTTTGTTAATAATTTTTGTGCAAAGAAATTATTTAAAGTTGAAATTGTTTCAATTACATGAACCTGTTTAGATTAGATCTAAAGTAGTTTCATGTTTAATTCACTTGTATCTTGATTATGAATCAAACATGCAATATGGTTGGTAGAATCATATTGTAAAATTATTTTACAAATATGAAAATTATTTTTTGAAAAGCCAAACCCAACCCTCAGCCCAAAACTTAATTAAGAATTAAGAAGTTATTTGATTAGGTTTTAGGATTGTGAATTGAAGAACCTAAGACACAAATCATAACACATTGGGTTAATGGGTTAGTGGGAATTAGGTCCATTAATTAGATTAGACCTATGGTTAGATTAAAGATGGACTTAATTAGAGAATTGACTAAATCTAATCAATTGTTGTCTTAGATTAGGTCAAGGATTCTCTAGATCAGTTACAATAGTTGTAGTTGGTCAAGTCCATGTCTTTAACGAGAATCAAATGGACTTGATTCTTGGCTAAGCGGTCTAGCATGAACTGTTAGGTTGATCTAATCGAAACTAATTAAACCAGTTGGTGTCTAAGGTAAACCAGATCGATGGTTTTTAATTGGGAGCCCGCTTACCTGGCCATTTCTGATGGTGTCTAAGGCAAGCTTTGGCAGACCCTCCCACTGATTGAACTTACCTGGCCTCTTGGTGAAATTATGTTTTGATCGGATCACTTGACTATTCGAGCTGACCCATGTCAGCTAGATAAATCAGTGTGACTGATTTAGGTGCTTCTAGACCAGCCCTTTTAATGGTCTCCTTTAAGCTGACTTGGTGAAGCCAGTGGGAGGATCATGATAAGCTAGTTCATCTGACCTCATCCTCTATATTATTTAAATCCTCTAAAATTATTAGGTCCTTAAAATGACAAAGTTATGGAGATAACTGAGTCATTGCCTCCCATTAAGGTGTTTGATAATGAGTCCATTAACTCAATAATCATTGCAGACCCAAAGGCCTGGTGCTTGTTGACTAATGAAATTATCACTCATCATATGACGACTTGGAAGTGTCTCTCTAATGGTGGTTAGGTGAGCCAACCAAAGTTGGACTTAATCATTCGTTGGTTAGATACACCAAGTATGATCATGTTAATGGTTGGACCTAACTGGATCCTTACAGTGGAGGCCAAAGCCTACTGATTAGATTTCTGGGGCAAAATTAAAATTACTAAAAATTATTTAGAGAAATAATTGGTTATGAACCTACCCTTAGATGTACATGGGTTGGCCAACTAAAGTTGGGCTTGTGTGCAGTCTAAGTGGATTCTAGTACCCACTAAGGAATTAGGGTAATTCCTCGAATTGGAGGTAAAGGCTACCAATTCGAATAAAATAGTGGGAGAAACCTTTTGATTAAAGTCCAAATCTTTAGGTTTAATGAATCAATTACTAATTAGGTTATGGTTCTCCTTTGTGCAAATATGGCCACTTCCCTATCGCTCCGATCATTGTTGGACAATGATAAGTTGGTGAAACCCAACTTCGATAGCTGGTACCGAAAGTTGAAGATAGTCCTGGAGCATGAATGGATCCTATATGTGATAATGGATCCTGCACCTGAGGAGCCAACTGTCAATGCACGTGGAACAGTCAGAGACACTTACCAGAAGTGGCTCAATGACCGGCCACGGTGCGCTGTACCATGCTGGCTGCCATGAGCGATGAGTTCAGTCACAGATTCGAGATGGCTCAGCCAAAGGACATGCTTCAAGTGTTGGAGGATGCCTTTAGCACACCCAATGACGTGGAGAGGCACAAGACTAGTTGTGCCATCTTCAACGCCAAAATGCAAAATCGTACCTCTGTCACTGATCATGTATTGTACATGATCGAGCTGATGGAATGATTGAGTAAGCTCGACTTTTTCTTGTATGAGCAGCTTGAGAAAGATGCAATACTGAACTCACTGCCCAAGTCTTATCTCCCATTCCTCACTCATTATAGAATGACAAAGCCTGAAGTAAACTACCATGGGTTACTGGGGTTGCTTCAAAACTTTGAGAAGGATCACTAACTCCTCAAGGAGTCGGTGAACTCAATGGGAGGTTCGTCTTCTGGTTCTCGACCCTTTGAGAAAGGGAAGAAGAACAAGAAGAAGAAAGTCAAGAAGGTGCAAGTTCAGGCTGGGATATCTGTGCAGAGCCAGACCAAAAGGATCAAGCCTGATAAGAGTCTATTCAACTGGCAAGCACCCTAGATTAGATAGTGTGTCAGATATCTACTTATGGCACTGTAGGCTAGGTCATATAAACAAGAACAGAATAAATAGGTTGACTCAAGAGGGAATCCTCGAAGTTAGTGATTGTGAATCACTTCCAACCTGTGAGTCTTGTCTTCTTGGTAAAATGATCAAGTCACCTTTTACTGAAAAAGGTGAGAGAGCTATTGAGCTCTTGGGCCTAGTACATACTGATGTATGCGGGCCCATGAGCACCAGTGCTAGAGGTGGATATTTCTACTTCATAACTTTCACGGATGACCTATCCCGATATGGATATGTCTATCTGATAAAACATAAGTCGGATTCATTTGAAAAGTTCAAACGATTCCGAAGTGAAGTAGAAAAATAAACTGGGAAGAGTATTAAAACTCTTCGATCTGATCGAGGAGGAGAATACCTTTCTAGTGAATTTCTCACATATCTAGGAGAGAATGGGATTCTCTCCCAATGGACTCCTCCAGGAACACCACAGCATAATAGTGTGTCTGAAAGGAGGAATCGGAC
This sequence comes from Elaeis guineensis, assembly GCF_000442705.2. NCBI lineage: Eukaryota > Viridiplantae > Streptophyta > Magnoliopsida > Arecales > Arecaceae > Elaeis > Elaeis guineensis. The sequence goes on from NC_025998.2 coordinate 72,058,540, forward strand.
TTTGTTAGACATGGTCCGATCCATAATGGGTTTTGCTAGCTTGCCGATATCCTTCTGGGGATATGCACTCGAATCGGCCTGTTATCTATTAAATAGGGTTCCAAGTAAGTCTGTAATTAAGACTCCATATGAGATATGGATAGGACGTAAGCCAGTACTTTCACACCTTAGGGTCTGGGGGTGCCCAGCCTATGTCAAACGATTAGTCACAGACAAACTTGGACCTAGGTCTGACAAATGCTCATTCATAGGGTACCCCAAAGAGACAAAAGGATATTTTTTCTACCATGCTGATGAACAAAAGGTGTTCGTCAGCCTTAAGGTAATCTTTTTAGAAAAGGAGTTCCTTGGTGAAGGAACCGTTGCCTCTAAGATTGAACTTGATGAAGTTCAATAGGTAGAAGAACCAACACCAATAGCTGAACCTGAGTCGGATATGATTAGATCAGATCCGGAGCTCAATATACCTGCACCATTAAGGCGATCCAGTAGAGTACCGCATCAGCCGGACAGATACTACAGTTTCTTGGTCCGAGATGGTGATCCCATCGAACTTGATGAGAATAATGAGGATCTGATCACCTATATGGATGCAATGCAAAGACCTGATTCTGAGAAATGGCTTGAAGCCATGAAATCCGAAATGGAGTCCATGAAGGTCAACGATGCATGGACATTGGTTGACCCACCTGAAGGGGTTAAACCCATTGGGTGTAAATGGGTCTTCAAAAGGAAGAGGGGCGCAGATGGAAAGGTGGAGACCTATAAAGCCCGTCTGGTCGCCAAGGGGTATCATCAACGTTATGGTATTGACTATGATGAGACATTTTCCCCTATGGCAATGCTCAAATCCATTCAGATAATGCTTGCAGTAGCTGCCCATCTGGATTATGAGATCTGGCAGATGGATGTAAAGACAGCTTTCCTGAATGAAGAGCTGACTGAAGAGGTGTATATGATACAACCTGAGGGGTTTACATCCACAGATGAGTCCAAGGTGTGCAAGCTTCAAAGATCCATTTATGGACTGAAGCAAGCTTCTCAGAGTTGGAACATGCATTTTGATAAGGTGATCAAAATGTATGGCTTCATTAAGAATGGAGAAGAGCCCTGCATCTATAAATGGGCAAATGGTCCAGTTGAGGTATTCCTTGTCTTGTAAGTGGATGACATTCTCTTAATCGGGAATGACATCCCCGTACTACAGGAAATAAAAGTTTGGTTGTCATCACAGTTCTCCATGAAGGACTTGGGTGAAGCATCCTACATCCTAGGGATGAAGATCTATAGGGATAGATCTAAAAGGATGCTTGGGTTATCCCAGTCCATGTACATAGACACTGTGCTGAAGAGGTTCAGCTTGAAAAATTTCAAGAAGGGCTATCTACCGATAGGCCAAGGAATTTCTCTCTCTAAGAAGGATTGTCCGACAACTCCTGAAGAGAGAGAGCGTATGAGTAGAGTCTCATATGCTTCAGCCGTGGGATCTATCATGTACGCCATGATATGTACAAGATCAGATGTGGCATACTCACCAGGAGTAGTGAGTAGATACCAATCTGATCCTGGAGAAAATCACTGGTGTTGGTGCAGAAATCTGCTTGCGCCGGAGAAGCTGGAGTCGGAGAAGCCGCGGTCGCCATCGGGACCTGCAAGGGAAGTCTAAATCGGAGGTAGGGTTGCTCCGGCAAGACCCTCCGATGCTCAAGTCAGTTCTCTGCCTCAACAAGAATGGAGCGCTCGAATGGAGAATTCAGCAGAGTTTTGAGATAAGAAATGAGCTTATAGAATAACGTATCTGGGTCCCCCCTTTTTATAGGCGGGGGAGGTAACGGATTGATGGCGACGTTTGTAACCGTCTGATCGTGGGCTGCCCATAGTTAGGGGGAATTTATTGCGAAGGGTAGTGGAGTGAAATCATGGCTATCGCCGTAGCTCGCCACGTGGAATCAGTTGCGAGGAGTGGAGCAGCGTCCGTTGTCGTGACTTGCCAGCGGATGGGAGAATCGCCTGGTATCCATTGCAGGAGGTGGAGCAGGATCGTGGCCGTTATTGTGGCCTGCCAAGGGGTAGTGGAACTGTGTGGAATCTGCCACAGGAAGTGGAGCAGAGCTGCGACGGTTACCGCGGCCTGTCAGGGAGTGATGGAGCTGCACGGAATCCACCACAGGAAGTGGAGCAGAGCCGCGACGGTTACTGCGGCCTGTCAGGGAGTGTAGATCCATCGGCTGAAGCCCGAAAGTGGTCGGAGCTGATGACGGACTTCGGCTCCTGTAGGAGTCCGGGCGGAGTCCTCTGCAACTAAAGTCAGGTGGAAAGTCCGGCTCCCGTGGGAGTCCGGACGGATCTTACCGGCAATCGGAGTCAGCGATGGAGTCCGGCTCTTGTGGGAGTCCGAGCGGAGTCCCCCTTGCGGTTGAAGTTATCGTCGGAGTCCGGCTCTCGTAGGAGTCCGGACGAAGTCTGTCTGCAGCCGTTGGAGTCGAGGATGAAGCCCGGCTCCTGTAGGAGTTCAGGCGGAGTCTTCCTGCAATCAAAGTTAACGGCGAAGTCCGGCTCCCGTAGGAGTCCGGACGAGGCTTACCAGCAATTGATGTTGAGGATGGAGCCCGACTCCCGTAGGAGTGCGGGCGGAGTCAACTTGAAGTCGGAGTTGTCAGCGGAGTCCAGCTCCCGTAGGAGTCCGGACGGAGTCTGTCTGCAGCCGTTGGGGTCGAGGACGAAGCCCGGCTCCCGTAGGAGTCCGGGCGGAGTCTTCCTGCAATTAAAGTTAAAGGCGAAGTCCGGCTCCCGTAGGAGTCCGGACGGGGCTTACCAGCAGTTGATGTTGAGGATGGAGCCCGGCTCCCGTAGGAGTCCGGGCGGAGTCAACTTGAAGTCGGAGTTGTCAGCGAAGTCCGGCTCCCGTAGGAGTCCGGACGAAGTCTGTCTGCAGCCGTTGGGGTCAAGGACGAAGCCCGGCTCCCGTAGGAGTCCGGGCGGAGTCTTCCTTTAAGGTCGGCCTTGTTGGTGGAGTCGTTGATTCCGTTGAGGACTTCGCTGGGGGTATTTTATACCCAACACCAGTCCCCCTACTTCCAAGTTTGAATTTCGAACGAAGGAAGTACGGAGAGATGGGCACAGCCGAAGCCGTCTCTTCGAATCCCACGCACTGCCACCCCCAGATATTTTGGCCTTTAATGTGTGTATGTCAGAGTCCGTTTTTCGATGAAGGTGACCTGAAGAGTCTTTTCGAAACCTCCGTCGGAACGCGATCCCAAGCATCGCGCTACGAAAATTTGTGAACGGTCAACCCTCGATAGCAGTGAGGGGGACATGCGGGACACGTGGCACGCACCAATTGGCCCAGGAACATCCGCCGTCATAACTGCGCTAGGATCCGTCGGCTATTTAAACCCCCTAATCTCCCTTCGTGGCTTCATCCTGTCGATAGGATGGTACCTTTCTTTCGCCTGAGAATCTAGCTACTCAGCTACCTCCCTCGCACCAGTCCTTGCCTTCTTCAGCCCCCCAATTCTTCTCTGAGGGTTTCCACACCATGTCCTCTTCCCCGGAGGCCATTCTTGAAGGGATGTCTAGGGCTTGAAGGAAGGCGAGGAGGAGAACGGCGGCCGGTGAGGATCTCCGTCGTCTTAAAGGGGGCTCAAGGAAGAATTCCTTCAACAATAGGGGTTTAATAATGGGGGCCGCCGATAAAGTTATTCTGTCCGAGAATTTCGGAGTAGCAAGGCGGGGTGATACCGGTCAAGAGGGCAGAGCTGTCGTCACAAGCTGTGGCGGGATCCTTGATGCCGTCGGGGCCGAGGGACCAGGAGCGGTCGGCGTCGACGGTGGGGCAGCAAAATCTGTTGCGGGGACGATGGAAGAAGTGCATGCCGACCTTGCCAAAATATTTTGGGTGGAGGCTGTCGTGGAGCATTCGGAGACGGAGCATATCTCTGGTGTCACCGCTGCCTCCAAGGCGACTCCGGCTCTTCTTGAAACAGGTCTTCGTCACTGCTGCCGTTGCCCTTATCGCCCCCGGGAATCTATCCCACCCTTTTCCCCCTAGGGTTGGGACTTCGAAGATGGAGCGAAGCGAGGCGAGGCGAGAGCCGATAGGTCCGTTACACGCACTGGAGAATGCAGCTGAGAGGGACAGAGACGGGGAGAGGAGCCGGAAGCGGCCTCCGGTGTATCCTTCCCGAACCGTGTTCGTGAGGCTTGCAATGATGTATATCTTCTTCTTCTTCTTCTTCTTCTTTTTCTTAACCCACCGGGTCTTGTAACGTATATCTTATTAAATGAAAAGGAGATTTTGCTAACTTGTATGCATCTTGCATCGAATAGTTGTTTGTCGAGCTTCTTCATTTTCCTTTCCTCTTTCTTCTTCCTTTTCTTCTTTTTTTTCGTCGTCCTATGGTCATCGACGACTTCTTTTGTCTGTGTAGGGTTGTTATCCGCTGAGCTCCTTTTCGACTTTTACGCCGTTCGAAGATATCCGGTTGTCATTTTTTCGTCAATGGCTGCAGGTTCGCTTGGGGCCATTCGAGCCCGGGGTCCCTCCTACGGCTTGAATTCGGGGACCCGAGCTTCAGTTGCCCTCGGGCGCTGCTTGTTTTGCAATCATCACTGTTGCGATCCATTACCTTCCTTTATTGCTTGGAGTTTTTTCTCCGCTGAAGTCGAGGCCAAGTTCGGCTCCCGTGGGAGTCCGGACGGAGAATCCCTCTTGAGGTTGGAGTTGTGGGCGGAGCCCAGCTCTCGTAGGAGTCCGGGCGGAGCCTTCCTTGGCGTCGTGGACAGAGCCCGGCTCCCGTAGGAGTCCGGGCGGGGTTGTCCCGTAGTTGATGTCGGCGATGGAGCCCGGCTCCCGTAGGAGTCCGGGCTGGGCTTACCATCGGTCGAAGTTGCTTAAGTTAGGGCGAGGTTTTCCTTTTGGGGGGCGCATATGGACGTTGCAGGGCCTTCCCCCCATCCGGTCTAAAAGGATCGAGCCTTCGACTTTGCTCAAGTTAGGGCGAGGTTCTCCTCCTGTCCCTAACAGGGCTGTGGGGGCACATACGGGCGTTGTAAGGCCTCTCCCCCCATCCGGTCTAAAAGGATCGGGCCTTCGACTTTGCTCAAGTTAGGGCGAGGTTCTCCTCCTGTCCCTAACAGGACTGTGGGGGCACATACGGGCGTTGTAAGGCCTCTCCCCCCATCCGGTCTAAATGGAACCAGGCCTTCGACTTTGCTCAAGTTAGGGCGAGGTTCTCCTCCTGTCCCTAACAGGGCTGTGGGGGCACATATGGGCGTTGTAAGGCCTCTCCCCCCATCCGGTCTAAATGGAACCGGGCCTTCGACTTTGCTCAAGTTAGGGCGAGGTTCTCCTCCTGTCCCTAACAGGGCTGTGGGGGCATAGGAAGTGGAGCAGAGCTGCGACGATTACTGCGACCTGTCAGGGAGTGATGGAGCTACATGGAATCCGCCACAGGAAGTGGAGCAGAGCCGCGACGGTTACTGCGGCCTGTCAGGGAGTGCAGATCCATCGGCTGAAGCCCGAAAGTGGTCGGAGCTGATGACGGAGTTCGGCTCCCGTAGGAGTCCGGGCGGAGTCCTCTGCAACTAAAGTCAGGTGGAAAGTCCAGCTCCCATGGGAGTCCGGACGGATCTTACCGACAATCAGAGTCAGCGACAGAGCCCGGCTCTTGTGGGAGTCCGGGCGGAGTCCCCCTTGCGGTTGAAGTTGTTGTCGGAGTCCGGCTCTCGTAGGAGTCCGGACGAAGTCTATCTGCAGCTGTTGGAGTCGAGGATGAAGCCCGGCTCCTGTAGGAGTCCGGGCGAAGTCTTCCTGCAATCAAAGTTAACGGCGAAGTCCGGCTCCCGTAGGAGTCCGGACGGGGCTTACCAGCAGTTGATGTTGAGGACGGAGCCCGACTCCCGTAGGAGTCCGGGCGGAGTCAACTTGAAGTCAGAGTTGTCAGCGGAGTCCGGCTCCCATAGGAGTCCGGACGGAGTCTGTCTGCATCGTTGGGGTCGAAGATGAAGCCTGGCTCCCGTAGGAGTCCGGGCGGAGTCTTCCTGCAATTAAAGTTAAAGGCGAAGTCTGACTCCCGTAGGAGTCCGGACGGGGCTTACCAGCAATTGATGTTGAGGACGGAGCCCGGCTCCCGTAGGAGTCCGGGCGGAGTCAACTTGAAGTCGGAGTTGTCAGCGGAGTCCAGCTCCCGTAGGAGTCCGGACGAAGTCTGTCTGCAGCCGTTGGGGTCGAGGATGAAGCCCGGCTCCCGTAGGAGTCCGAGCGGAGTCTTCCTTTAAGGTCGGCCTTGTTGGCGGAGTCATTGATTCCGTTGAGGACTTCGGCTGGGGGTATTTTATACCCAACAACTGGAAAGTGGTTAAAGCCATCCTTAAGTATTTGAGAAATACTAAGGACCAATGGTTAGTTTATGGCAAGTCAGATCTGAAACTTGTGGGGTTCACAGACTCTAGCTTCCAATCTGACCATGATGACAGTAGGAGCGTGTCGGGTTATATCTTTACTCTGAATGGTGGAGCCATCTACTGAAAGAGTTTCAAGCAGCATACTATGGCAGACTCTATTTGTGAAGCGGAGTACATCGTAGCATCGGAAGCTGCGAAAGAAGCTGTGTGGCTGAGAAAATTCATCAATGAGCTCGGAGTAGCACCCTCCCTCAATGGTCCAGTCTTGCTCTACTGTGACAGCACTGGTGCCATAGCTCAGGTGAAGGAACCCAAAGCACATCAGCAGACGAAGCACATCTTGCGCCGCTTCCACCTGGTCCGAGAGATCGTGGATCGAGGTGACGTCGACCTTCAGAAGATCGATGGAAAAGAGAACCTAGCTGACCCCTTCACTAAAGCCCTGGCGATAAAGGAGTTCGACAACCACAAGTCGAAGATGGGTATTAGATACTGTGCCGAGTGGCTTTAGGACAAGTGAGAGTTGTTGGGAAATATGTCCCAAAAAGCCAATCGTCAAGCTGTTGACGGTTGAGCAACCAAGTATTGTAATTGATTTGTTAATAAATAAAATATATTTGTCATTTTCATCATAAGCTTTAATCTTCTAATGAACTCCGTTGTTATGATGAAGTCCTTAGGACTATTTAAGTTCGATAAAGAGAGGATTTATCGATTAGTCCTTAAAACTGTTCACGACCAAATGATAGGTTGTTAATAAGGACAACAGCTTCTATCGAGCATAGATCGCTGTAGGCCATATGGGTTGGTTGTCTTCTTAACCAAGGAGTGTGGAGACACTGGTATGGCATACAGGTAAGATGTAAGGGTACATCATCATTGAACATGACCAACTCCAGAGTATTCTGCTGTCGAGAATGTCTCTGATGGGATATAGGTATAAGTGTCCCTTAGACTTGAGATCGCCTCAGTGACTTGCAAGCAACTCACTGTGCTTTGGTACTGGACTAACTGAATTTTTAATTCAGGGACGGAAGGCTTTTGGGCACAGTCAAGTACTTGCGAAGTCAGAGTGTGATCGAGATGGGATTGACCACTCCAAGAGTTGGAGAAGAATGAGTCGCTGTATTTCAATTTAGCAAAACCTTGGCCAGGGTAATCCATCAGATGGATTTGATATTTTGAAATACAATGTGGACAACCTGATCAGAGTTGACAGTTGAACTCTGGGGTGTCCTATGAACATTTTGGTCAAGAGGATGAATTATATGAAAACTATATCCGCATGGGTTCTAAGGATGTTGTTCTACACATTTGACCTATCCGATCGTCGGGTACCATTGCTAGATGGTCACTTCGATTGGTACAAAAATTTGTTCCTGTGCTACCAACTTAGGTTCGGACCTATGAGGTCACACACATTAGAGTTCATGATCCGATCGGATGGTTGATCAATGATTAAGAATCGTTCTAGGGTTAAATGATCAATACGATTGACATTTAACCCAGTGCAAGTATTGCAGGAGGATCGATTAGCAATTCGATTGCTAATTGGCTTAATTTGATTAACCCAATGGACTGAGATTAAGTATAATTAAATATAATTTAATTAGATTTAGTTTGGGCTTGATTGGATCAAGTCTAATTGGTTTATTGGATAAGCCAAGTGCAAGAAAAAACTAGTCCTAATTCAACTAGGACTTGGGTCAATCTAATTTCTAATTTGATTAGAAAATTAAATCAGATTTAAATCTAATTTAATCTGATTAAATTAGATTTTTAGTTGGGTTAAGACCTATTTTAATTAGATTGATCTAATTTTGGTTTGATTTGGTTTGAGAAACCAAATTAAAACAAGTCATGAGATAGAATCCTAGTAAGACTAGGATTCCACCTTGCGCCACATAAGCCTTCCCCACGCCCTCTCTCTTATTCAACGCCAATCTCTACTTATTTTGTGTGACAAAAGCCCTCTCCCAGCTCTCTCCTACGTTCACAAAAGGTTTTCTCTCTTCTTTCTTACATGGAAGGTGGTTTGGATCAAATCGAAAAGGAATAAGTTTGGATTTCGAATTCTATGAGATAGAGTTTTAGAAATCCAAAACTCTTTCAATTTTGCATCGAATTTATCCAAATTTTTTTTGAAATTTTTATGGCTTTTAGGGTATACATTATGCATCCTTTTTTGGTGATCCATGTACAAAAATATGGAGGAGGTGCTCAAGAGTTGGGCGCCCCTTAACTTGCCATGTTTGGATAAGCCTTGACTAGGTATTTGACCTAGACAAGGACTCTATCATATCTCTCTGTATAAAATGAGTTTCTTTATAAACTTTTAGGAGAAGATAGAGACTTGAGAGACCTTTGTGCCACCCAAAAATTAGAGAGAAATACCTTTAGGTTGTGCAGATATAAAAGATGCAAGTTAGGGTGTCTAGAGAGAAAAACGTGAAGAAGAAGAGGGTCTTCTTCTAGGGTTTTTTGTTTCCATATCTTTCCTCCCTCCATCTTGAGTTTCCTGAGAGCATCTCAGATCTAAAACTCCTCCTTTTATTTTTCATCTTTGGAAGAGTCTAAATCAAGAAGAAGGAGGCACCTGATCAACCATCAGAGAAGGATCAGCGCGGTACTAGCATACTGTGCTGATTTCCTGAAGCAGAATTTTTGATCGAGATTCGTGGGCTCATGTGGATGACTCCTAGAGGCCGAATGCATGTGCGGCTTGCAACATCATCCTTAAGCCCAGATCAGCGAGGTTAGAGCGTCTAACTTGCAAGGTAATAGATCTGATCTATTGTTTAATACATACATTAGATGTGGTATAGAAACATGTTGATATGATCAACATGTAGTTCATGCTATATTTATATATTTTAATTTCTGATTTAATACTATATAATAATCATGTAATAGAATCTTAGATCTAGGGATTCTCTAGTTTTAAAAAATAAATTTTGATTTATTTTAGTCTTCTGCTGTATGATCTTGAAAAAGTTTCAAGATCTAACCCTGAAACCCTAGATCTGGTTTCTTCATTTGATTCATGATCAAATCTTGGATATGAAATTCTATAGTTTATAGACTTGTGTGATAAGTTTAATTTAGATCCTATGATCTAGTTTTTTGATGGAATTGAAATTCAGTGCATGTGATACACGGGAGGCCTTGGAATGCTGCATATGGATGTACATTGCCAAGGATTAAGGTTTTTTGCATTTGATACATTTACTTAAAATTCAAGGACTGACCACCATGTTATCAGAGACTCACCATTGTGGGTCAACCATCTTGGTTGTTGCTCAAGGCATGCATGGGGCAGAAAAATTTTGCTCATGAAAAAGATGCATCGGATATTAATTAGGATTTTTCTCGATGGATTAATTTAACTATAATTTATTATTCTAATGTGATTAGAATTTAATGATTATAGATTAAATCAAAACCATTGTTCTAATTTGATTAGAAGCTAAGTTTAATTTTGGTTAATCAAATTTGTCATTTACCTAATTTGATTAGGGTTTGAGTTATGGGTGACCGAATCTGAGTTAACCTAATTGAATTAGGTTTAACCTAAAAATTGATCAAATTAGTTTAAATAAATGATAAATAATTAACTTAAAAGTTAAAAATTGGGTCAAGTGTTGAACCCGAATCGAAAATCCTAGATGGGTCCTATGCCCATATTTTTTGAACATCATAATTGACATGTGTTTGAATGATATCACAATTGAAATAATATGAGTTGTTTGTTATAATACTTTATAATTGTTATGAAATATTATGTTGATTTGTTATGAACTATGGAACATCTATGTGATGGATATATGTATGAATGCTTACCTGTTAGTTGATTATATAATACATTGCAAGAGTTGCAATAAGGGCTGGGTGTCCCTGATGCATTATATTATCAGCTATCCCTCTCTTTTCTATATTCTCAACTATTGATTGGAATTTTTACATAATGATGTAAAATTATAAAAAAAAATATTTGAGAATAGATTGAAATTGTTTCATTCTATTTTCAAATAAAAGATCAAGCATTCATGGTTGTCTTCATGGTAATGAAGACTAGACTACCAGGCTTTTGGAGAGTAGAGGCGCATTAAGATTGATCATGAGATGGTTCAATCTAAAATACACCTAGGGTTAGACCTAAAGATCATCATGTGACTCGGATGATTTTTTTTTCAAAAGTCCATAACTATTTGTTTTCCTTAATATGCGCTTACAAGCTTGTTGTTAGTATTTGAATTAACATTGCATATGATGCATGATTAAATGTTTAAGATGTGCATGAGACCTAAGTCCCTCAGTTAAATTATATTAAGTCTTAATGGTGAAATGTTAAGAACACTACCCATGCCTTCCTTCACGCTAAGTCACTATTATGTCAAAAATCATAGTAGGCTTGTTGTGCTATCCACAAGGCTTGCTGTGAGGACTGGCTTAATACCATCTTGGTGCATAATGAAGCTAATTGTATTTAGCTCATACTAAGTCAATAGAGTATATCAAGAACTGTAGTGAGTTTATTGTACTATTCACAAGGCTTGCTATAATGATTGGTATGATGTTGACCTAGTGATGCTTATGGCATATTCTGGTAGTATTGCCTTATTGTGCTATCCAAAAGGATAGTATTATTCAGATATAACCATATAGGATTGAAGGGTATGATTTAACTAAAATGCTATAGTTTGTTGTGCTATCCACAATGCTATAAGTGTTTTAAAGAAAAAAGTTATGTTGAGAGTTGCATGAGATGCAATTAGTAAAGATTTACTTATCTTTGAACTCATAAGAGCTTGTTATGCTATCCACAAGACCTTTTATGATGAATTGAGATCTCAATCCTACTAAGAAACTTCATGATAAGATTTTTTGATTTCATACTTGAGGGTTATGAAATTTATTAAAATAGTGGAAGACACAATAAGATAAAAATAAAAAAAAAATTACGGTAGTGCAGTACATACAATTAAAAAATTTTATGCAGTAAAAATAATAGATTAAATAATTTAATCTTAATCATATGTATAAGATCTAATCTTAGACTAGCACATCAAGATCTTTGATATAAAAAATATATACTTTAGATCTAAAAATAAAAATCGATCTCATCGATGCTGAAATTCTAGATCTAACTATTAGATCTATCACAAAAATCAAAATAAGTTAGAGATCATTATCAAACAAATTTTGATCTTGATCTCCTTTGATCCAATGATTAGAGAGGGTATTCCTTAGATCAGTCACAGCCACACAAAGTCATCTGGCCTCTATAGAAAAATCTACGTGAAGACTGGCATAGATCAGGAGCTCGAAAATCCTAGTCTGCAAACAACTTCGACAACTAACTTCTTTCTTCTTCTACAAGCACCTTGGACACTCCAAAGTGATAGAGAATCTGGAGAAGAAAGAGAAGAAGAGGAGAAGAAGCTCTAAAAATAAAAAATCTACAAGAAAATTGATCATAGGATGTCCAAGAGAGGGGTCCCCTTTTTATAGACTAGGAATTAGGACTTTCCAAGAAAGGATGCCATGAATCAATGCTAAAACCCCTTTTTGGCATCCCCAAAAATTTTATAAAAATTATTAGGATGTGGAGAAAAAATTTGGAGTCTCACTTGCCATAGAATTCCAAAAAAAAAAAAATAATAATATGACTCCAATAATATACCATATATGAAAAATCTCTTTCCTAGTCTGTAACTTATCTCTAATTTGGATCACATTTAAATTAGGCAAGAGATAATATTATGACTCATCAGCTATAGTCAATTAGGAATGGAGAAATTGGCATGGATCCAGATGTAGCACAAAAGATAAGGATAGAGTCCTAGTCTGACTTGGACTCTTCATTTCTAATTCAATTCTAATCCAAATCAAATTTGAATTGAAACCACTAATAGAAATGAATCTAATCTAATTAGAAATTCAAATATCTTATCAAATTTTTAACCCAATTAGAAATTAATCGAGTCCAAATTCTGATCAAATCAGGATCAATTTTTTGTTGTAATCGGGTTTGATCATATCAATCTCAATCTGAGTCGAACTAAATCTAATTCAATTAGACTTATTCCAAAGCTCTTTACTCAATCAAATTGAGTCAATTAGTAATATAATTACTAATTTATTCTTCATAAATGATAAAGTTTCAGTCCCAGTGGGACTCTCCCATAGAGTCCTAATCCAAGTAGGACTCTTCACCAGAGTCACAATCTAATTGGACTCTTTAGCCATCAGATATTATCAAATATTTCAATTCTTGTGACCCCATAGGTTTGAATCTAAGCCGGTAGCATAGGAACAACTTTCTATACCAATTGATGTAATCATCTAGCAATGATGATCCGACGATCGGATGGGTCAAAGTATTGCAAAGCAATCTTCTAGAATCTACTGGTGTATGGTTACTGTATAACTCATCCCTTTGATCCAAATGCTCAAGGTGACTTAGGATTTAACTGTCAACCCTAATTAAGTCGACCACATTATATTTCAACCTTTCAAATCCATCTCATGGATTATCCTAGCCAAGGTTTTGTTGAATTGAAATGTACTGATGCATATCTCCTACCAATTCAGAGGGATCAATTCTATCTTGACACACATACCGACTGATAAGTACTTGACTGCACCTAGTATCCTTCCATCACTAATTTAGAAACTCAGATAGTCTGGTATTAAAGTACAGTGAGTTGCTTATAAGTCACCGTAGTGGTCTCAGATTGGAGTGACGCTTATACCCATACCCTTCACAAGCTACTCTTGATAGTAGAGTGCTCGGCATATGGTCACATTTGATGCGAATGTACTCCTACATTCTATCTGCATGCCACAACAGTGTCTCCACCCTCCTTGATTAAGAGGACAACCAACTCATATGGTATACAATGACCTACACTTGATATCGCTATCATCCAGTAACAGCGTATCATTTAGTCACGAATATTTTTAAGGACTTAACGATAAATCCTCCTTTGTCGATCAATATATATAGTCTTAAGGACTCCATTACAACACAGAAGTTCAAAGATGATCAATATATAATAAAAATGCTAATTAACTTTTATTGATAAAAATTTATATACAGTTTACAAGATGAGCACAATCATCTAATGATTGGCTTTGGAACACATTTTTCAATAAAAAATTCTTGTCTAACTTGTGCATGTCATCATGAGTTGTCCTATTTATGTTCTTATATATACATTTAAATCTTTACATTCACTACTTAAGATATTTTTTAAATTGATCGAATATCATAGAATAGTTGAGGAATAGAAAGTGAAGAATGTCTTCACTATAGGTATCTAATATCATTATAGCAATGATAAGATAAATTGTAAGGATTGTCTTGCAAGCATGAAGCAATAGCAAGATGCAAAAGTTACATCTACTAATAATTTGTATGTGATACAAATTAATTATCATTGAGTATTTCAGCTTTAAAATTTTTAGGTATGTGATACCTAATATAGGTTCTTCGTATGCAAAGTATTTGTTGGACCTATAAAGCTGAAGTGAGGTGACTACTTGCCTTTTGGCACTGATGAATAGCCCATTCATGCTAAGACTATAAGAATCTATTTATTTAAAAACTAGTAGACCATTATTTATCAGAAATATTATTTCAATCTTTATGTTATTATAACATAGATTTAAAATTAATGTTAAGAGTAAAAGTTACTCTCCTTCTGATAAATTTTATGGTTATGGTCTTATATTTCTGTCACTCAATAATGTTCTTCATGTTGATGAGGTCAAGAAATAAGTATGTGATAGTCACATATCTTAGGGCAAGCAAGGTATTAGGTCTTGAACATATGGATGTTCGAAGGCTAATAATATCTCGACCCACAGATCGACACTTCATATATGATATGACGTGTTCTCTAAAATGCTTCACAAGTATTATTATCTCATTCTGAAGATATATTCTAGAAATTACTATATGAATTAGATACTATAAAAATCTATTACAAGCACTCTATATGAGATATGGAAAGGGCAAAAGGCAAGTTGCCTACTTATGTGAAAAATATTGATGTATATAAGTTTGTGCTAGAACAGATTTTTATAAGTTTATAGGTTATCTTAAAAGAATAGTATGTGATACTATTTCTACTATCCTACTTAATAAAAGATGTTTTGTCAGTAGGTTTGCTACCTTTTAGGAATTTTTTTTTTTTAAACAAGGGGTAAGTGGAAGGATAATCAAACTTGAGAAGTTCAAGACCTATAAACTATCTTAACCTGTGGAGTGTCCACAAGTTAATCCTTAACCTGATGTGCCCAGTGATGAGGCACGACCATGATACACACCTCCTCACCAAAAGGTCAATCTGAGTGTGTAATGTACTACACAAAATATGGGTTTGTCATTGTGAATGACAAAACACCATTTATTATTATGAATAATATTTTCTTGACCTATTCGGAGATCGTCATGAGTAGTAACTCTGACAATTGGCTTGAAACCATGACTTCTAAAATGGACTCCCTGTACATCAACCAAGTGTGGATTATGGTTGAAGCACCTATGGGTATGACCCAACAGGTTGCCAACAGGGATGGCAATTTAGATTTTTGCTATTGCCATATTTAATCTAGAGAAGCAGTCTCTAGTGAGAGGGCAAATGCATTTGTGAATTTAGACAGGAATTGAGGAGATGGAACTTTTATTTTTGATGGAATAGTTAAAATATTTGACTTTATCAAATATAGATAAACCATATGTGTGTGCAAGAAGATAAGTGAAAGTTTCATTAACTTCTTGGTTATGTATATGTGGTGACATACAGCTTATTGGGAAGGTAGTCCCGATATTGCGCTTGATCAATGGCTTGCTTATCACAGAAGTTTTTCATGAAGTAAACTTGGGATTAGCATTTAGTTTTTGGCATCTATAGGGATAGATGTTAGTGGATGCAGGGCTTGTCCCAGTCTAGGTACATAAAATTTTTGTTGAAAGAGTTCAACATGAATGGCTGTAAAGGTGTTTACTTATCCATATATTCAATATACCAAGCCTGATGAGATTTATGCTTTGTGCATAATCATTGATTTCAGGCAGATCCATGATAGGATCTTTTGAAAACTGTGAAAAGCATTCTCAAAGTACTTAAAAAGTACTAGAGGGGCAATGAATTAGAAAGGTTTCAAACAGCATACTGTATTTGTTTCAGTTAAATGTTGTTAGTAAAGATTACTTAGGAAAGGCGCCTGATGAAGGGTTCATCATTAAGTTGGGTGTCGTCTCATCGAGTACCCATGCACATCCTAGGCACTTTCACCTCATTCATGATATGATCATAAATGAGTTAATATTAAAGAACAGTATAATAGGACCAATTCACTAAACCTTATACAGCAGCAATGTAATCACCGCCCTGATTGTATGGACATCAGGTATTGGGACGATTGGCTTTAGTGCAAGTGAGAGATTGAAAGAATAGTGTCCTATAAGCTAATTGTATGGAGATGGGATGGGATTTTTCTTTATTATCTTCCTGCTCATTTGTATGACATTAGTTATTTTATTTATATGAGGTATTATGTTTTATCATTTGCTGCAATATTTTTAAATGATTATGATAAATCTCATAGATTAGGGCAATAATTTTAGGACCATGATGAGATCATGTTAGTGAGATCTAAAATTTTGATAGTTCTAATTTAAAATATTTTCAGTCATTGGACCATTAAGTCGGAGATCAATGATTCCGATAAAATTGATACATCCTATGTATGCTCGATGAAGAGGATGGTTGATCTCATAACCACCTATGTGGTGACACTAATACAAGGATGTAGGTGCTCATTAGAGAATGAGTTCACTAAACTGACCTGCAAAAAAACATCTGATGGAGCATTACAGGATGTCAACAAATAGTTCTTTAGTGGGAGTGGTGCATGTGATCCTTTGACCTATGATCACCATGGTACCTTGTGTGCATGGATCCTTACTTTGGTTTATTCCCTAGCACACCATTTTGAGTTGTGTGTGAAATATTCTGGGTATAATAAAGTATGTATGAAGGTTGTGAGTAATCAACAAGGAATCGATCACTCTTTGTATGAGAAGAGAACATCCTATGTGATCTCATAGAATGGTGACTCTAAAAGTCTCTGGCCAGAGTAGAGATGAATAGTAAAAATAGTTTCTACTGATTTATCAATCGAGTCATCATCATTAGATCGAGATACATATGATTAGGTATTTGAGTTTGACATATTTTCATACCCATGGCTTTTTTGAGATGTTGCATGATCGAAGGATTGAATTGCACGGTAACTCACCATGAAAGGATAATTTTGATATTTCTACCAAATTTTAAATCTTTTAGATAGTCATGACATATTACTAAACATCAATCTTGACTTGTGAACTTGATAGAATTAAATAGATTTAATTCTAGAATCGATTATGAAGAGTCCTAGTTGATTGGGACTCTCAACCTGATCTAATCTAATTGGATTAGGGTTTCATCGAGAGTTTGGATCCACTGCTGGCTAGATTTAGAACTCAATAGGTCACAAACAATAGAGATTTGATCTTGATCCAATTAATTTGAATTTATTATAAATTTAATGGGTTAATTGAATTTCTAGCATATGAATTAACCCAAGTTTCCAATTGGGTTCAGTGCAAAGGTGTTTGTGCTAACCTAGTCCTGTTGCCTTGACCTAATGTGATTATGTTTGAATAATTTAATTAATTAATTAGTTTTATCTATTTTTATGGAAGTATTCCATGTGGAACCAACCTCCTCCATAACAAAAAGTCATGCCCACATTAAGTGTCATGCCCAAAATAAATTATGATGAGAAGGAAGAGTCCTTCTCATCTACTCCTTTTAATTTTATTACCATATTCCACACGTTTCAGTTTTTTGTGCACCATTTGATGGAGCTACGGGATGTGTGGGTGTGGAAGAGGAGAAGGAGTCCTTCTCTTGGAAGGAACTCCATGCCAATTTATTTTGGATGCCTCCTTTATTTTGGGTGTTGAAGTGGAAGAGTCCACTTCACTTGGGACTCTTAATTTCCTTAATATTTCATGCATTTTCTTCACCCCACGCGCCATCTGACGGCTTTTGGGATAATGTTGGCACAGAAGTGGAGGAGTCCTTTTGCTTGAAGGCTCTTCCATGCCCAAAAACTTTTATATAAAAATTAAACTTTTATGGGAAGTAATGGGACATCGCTTGGGATGTTGCTACGCCAAACATTGATTCCTCTCTTAAAATCTCTTAATTCTTACATGCCTATTTTTTTAAGACCTGAGAAGGAAGAATCCTTTTGGTCCTAGTCTTCCTCACAAACCATTTTAATATGGTGATTTAATTTCATCATGTGGAGGATTTGGGATGCCAAAAGTTGGCATCCCTTGGAGATTACATGGCGCCCCTTTATTTGCTATTTAAAGGGGGTGCTAAACCTTGTTTAATCATCCCATTTTTTGCTGAGATGAGGTGTGAGAATGAAGAGAAAAATGATGAGAAAAAAGTCTAAAAAAGATAAAGAAAAAGAGGAAGAAAATTGGAAAGGAAGAGAGGAAGAAAAAAGGAAAGTATGAGATACTTGTCCAAAATTCAGATTGTTCATGTGTTCAACATAAAATCTGATTAGAATGTGGTTTGATACTTTGGGAAAGAGTTTCTAGAGTGATCCTAGTGGAGGTCATGAAGGCATACAAGCAATGGTGCATCAAGTTCTTGCGAAGAACTATCGGCAGCGCACTTACGAAGAAGGTTGCAGCACCATGACGAGTTGGGAAGGGCCCTAATCAATCCTATATGGATCACTATTGGAGGGCTTCTACTTTAAAGTCTTATGAAGATCTCAAAATCATCAGTTCATGGTCTTCATGGTGGTATATAACTTCTGGTCTTCTCCTCATATGCATGTTTTTGTTATTTGATTGTAATCATCTAGACGTTGCTAGGGTTTTTGAGTTCCAATGGATGAGTTTAATTGTTAAGCTTAGTTTTCACTATTGTATGCATGTTAAAAATTTTTAAAATTTATATTTCACTGCATCATCAGAATCCAACAAGCATAGACTAATGAGTGGATAGCATTTTGTCCATTGCTTCACTAAGCAAGATGCAGTGGGCTTGGACTCTAAGTCCTGTGGCCTTATCTAATATTTATTGGCATATTTCTTTGTTAAGTCAGACCCATTGTTCACCAGTGGATGAAAAGCCATCATTGGAACTCTCACCTAACAGTTATTAGGCCCAACCCCATCTCTACTCCGAGATAATAAATATCAATAGAGTGTTTGTACCTTCTTAATGTAACTGAACCACTGTAACCAGCTAAGAACAATCAACGCCAGAAAGGCACCTGTATCTCTACAATGATGGAAGATTTTTAGACTTAATATTTAGTAAGAAGATTTAAGTTTAGGTTTCTTTTAAATCAGCAGATATAATATCCAATTGATCAAATTTAGATCACCACATCTACATGTCTAACCAACCTAGTCGGTATAGGTGAACTCGAGTCAACAAGTAACCTAGTGTGAAACTGAATCTCCCAAGATGGCCAGGTAAGTTGAGTGGGGATCCCCCCATTGCTTTCCTTAGACATCAATCAAATTGGTCAGGTTAGACAATGGAACCAATTAAATAACCACCATCTACATACTTGCCTGAGACACCAAATTAGTCGATTAGAATTGATCAGGTTAACCTATGGAAATGGGTCCGAACTATTAAGCCAAATTTGATCTTGAGTCAATCAATTTACATCAAATATAAATTGATGTGATCAACTATAACTAAACTCAACTTTGAGCTCCTTTGATCTAATCCTAATCAATCATTGATTAGATTCAATCAACTGCTCAAAATCGACAACGGGTTCTAGCCTGATCTAATCAATTTCATCCTAATTGTAGTTTGATCATTAGACCTAATTTGTTTAACCCATACCCACATGCAATAACATAATTTTAGAGCCATAAATAAATTGTAGATTATGTTTCATTGCCTGCATTAGTGGCTTATGATCTTGAAACAATTTTAGATCTAAACTTAATGTCATATATCATATATATGTAGTTTCAGATCTAAACTAAAACATGTATCACATATACATCAAATTTTAGATTAAAAATTTAAAATATATATATCAAATATATATATAATTAGAACTAAAATAGTTATTAAAATATTTTAAAATATTTTCAAAAAATTGGTTCACATCAAATTAGGACAATCTTTTCAATATAGGGGATAAATCCTATACCAGGATAACCTTATACATGTTTGATGTGAATATTTAATCATTCTAATTTTAGATCTAATCATAAAATAATACATATCATATACATCAATTTTTAAAACTAAAATATTGATTTAATTACTTCAAAAATAGCCTTCAAAATCGATCAATCTTATGCTAGAAAAATCTTTTCAATATAGAGAGAAAATCCTATACCAGGACAACCTTATACAAGCTCAAGATCAATTTCAAATCACCAAAACTTTTAGATCTAAGATAAAAATTAGATTATATATATTTTTAAAAATCAATGACTCTGATACCACTATTAGAAAATCAGATAGGATGCATGCATAGATTTGAAAATTTTTTCATGAGCAACGAAAATAAATCAGGTTAAACTTTTTAACCCCATATGCATTAGATCTCATATAATCCTACCCAAGCTCAAGAATAAAGGCATATATATAATCTAAAAATAAAATAAAGATGAGATCAAATCTTCATACCTTTATATGGGTCGATCTACACCGCAGTCGATGATCATGGATTTTAACGGGTTCTTTTAGTTGCACATGCACCTGGCCTCCACAGGTATCCACATGAGGCTAATTCCAACTAGAGATAAGTATCTTTATCAAGATGCTAACTCCCTTGCAGAAGACTCCTCTTTGATGGCCAAGGTTGTTCTCTCACAGATTTCACAGACACTCTTGAGAACTAGGGAGAACGGAGAGGAAGAGAAGGAGGAAGAAGACTCGGATTTTTTAAACTATTTTCTTTTGATTTTTTTTTGATTTTTCACACCACCATAGGGTCTAGAATTACTCCCTATTTATAAGAGGGAGAACTAGGGTTTCATAGGAGAGGGGGCACCACACTTTCACACACCAAAAAATTTTGGCATTAAAAATGTTCTAGTATTGGTGTGAGAAATCAGATCTGATTTCTCATGCCCATATTTCTCCACACCCATGGGAGGAATTTAGTTGTTGGCACCACCAAGTTGCAATAAAAAATAAAAATTAGATTCCCTTCTTATCTCTATCTTTGATTTGAATCAAATTCAAACTAGGATTGAGATCAAGAGAAAAGTGGATGAGTCATCAACCAATTACCTATCAAAAATATCCTCCCCTCTCATATCTATTCCCAAAAACCTCATGCACATAATTTTCATGCCAAAACAATTTTTGTCATGGAATATGGATGTGAAAACCAAAGGGGGGGTGGTGGAAAGAGAGTCCCAGCTCCAATAAACTCTAGGGTTTCCAAATTTGAATTAAATCGAATCTAATTCGATTTAAGCCAAATAAGAAAAAGGAACCTAATAAAAATTAGAAACCCAATGATCTCAATTAAATTCTAATCTTATTAAAAATTAACTGAATCCAAGTCTTGATCAAATTAAGAATTAATCTCCCTCGTAATTAGGCTCGACCTAATCAAACCCAACCCTAGTCAAATTGAATCCAATTCAATTAGACTTGATCCGAATCTTCATTGCTTAATCAAATTGAGCCAATTAGCAATCTAATTACTAATTAATCCTTCTATGATTCACTAACAGTTAGTGAATTTTTTAATTATAACTTTTAGATAAGATTAATCATCAATCAAATTGATGATTTTGCCATTTAATGATTCATAATCATCGATCAGCCATCTGATCAGATAAGAACCTCTTTTGTGTGTGACCCCATGGGTTCCATTCTATTTGGTAGTGAGATATATTATGATCTTCATCACAATATCATCGAAACTTCTTTCAATAGATTAAAAAATTCTAACTCTATCCTTCGAGGGTCATCGATCATCAAGATGACATCCGATGAGTCTCACAATCCATCAGTGACACCTAGCAATATGTAGTGACAATCTAGCAGAATAAAAGTATGAACCTTAAGGTATAGGTATCATATGATTCAGTCTTTTTATCATGAGTTCTGACTTGATGGAGGTCATGGAGAACTCGTCAGACCCCATCGTTAGTCATATACAAGATTGGCTCGACTGGAGTTCATTTGTGAATCCTGTGAAAATACTTTTTCAGTATTCACACTTGCTTTGGTTAAAGATTTTCTAAACTCAGTCTCATAAATTGCATAGGACTTCTATTTTTCTATCAAGATTGATAGATTCCATCTAGATGTATCCTACTCCAAATAGCAAACCTGAACCTACTAAAGCCAACATACACAGCAAAGATCTAAATGGCTAGGGACCAAAAGAACATACAGTCAAACTTAGTAGCCTCGCTGCGAATAGCTAATGACACTATAGGTCAAAGGACCACTCACATCACTAGAAATCGAGAAGATCACTAACGAGTGAGTAGACATCCAAGTAGTTTCTCATGTTGGTTACACTCAACATGAGTTGTTCTCTAACAACCATCCACATCGTCATCCCAGTGTCACTATACTACAGACCCGAGACTCATTTGCCTACAAGGGAGGTGAACTGCGCATCGATCTCGAATAAATTGATCACTGTCCTTCATGACGATCCTTTAATCGAAAGTATTTAGAAATTAATCACTAATCAATGTATGTCTCAAATTTTTGAAATTTTGAGAATATATAAAAATTATCTTTATTAATTTTTAGGATAAATCATAGATACATAAATATGATTGAAATAAAAAAACCCTTTATTGATAATAAAATATTATAAGTTTAAGATTATGTCCTGAAATTATAATATGTGTCAGCCAACATTGGCTTGTAGGGCATAAATCTAACACATATATGGAGCACAATCCTCTACAATCTAGATGATTGACTTTAGGATATATTTTTCAACATAAATATCATATATTAATGGTGTGTGAAAGAAATAAATGGAGTAAAAAATAAAGAGATGTTTTAAAAGAAAGACTCTTCTTTTACCACACCCATAAATTTTGGCATTGAATTCAGGTGGGTGGCATGAAGAACCAATTTCACACATGAAACACTTCTAAGTAAAGTCAAGAAACAAATTAAATATGGACCTAATCTAATTAGGTTCAAGGCAACAAGTTAAGTCTAGTTCAAATACTTTGAATTAACCAAATTAGGAACTTGAATTAACATAATGTGCTAGCATATCAAATTAACCCTTAAAACTTAAAATAAGTTCAAATAAAATTAGATCAAGATCAAATTTTAAAATATGTGATCCATAAGGTTCCAAATATAGCCAGCAGTGGACCCAAGCTCTTGACCTTGTTAGATTTGTACCTTAGAAGCCAATTATTGGCTGACACATTATATAATTTCAGAACTTAAACTTATACTTGTAATCTTTTTATTATCAATAAAGAAATTTTTTATTCCAATTATGTTTATGTCTCCATGATTTGTCCTAAAAATTAATAAGGATAATTTTTGTATATTCTTAAAGTGTTAAAAATTTGAGACATACATTAATTAGTGGTTAATTTCTAAATACTCTCGATCAAAAGATCATCATGGAAGATAGTGATCAATCCATTGGAGATTGGTGCATGATTCACCTCTCTTGTAGGTAGATGAGTCTCAGATCTGTAGTGTGGGGATAATAAGGTGAAGGTGCAGGTGACTGTTAGAGAACAACTTACACTAAGCGTGACCAACACAAGAACCACATGAATGTCTACTCACTCGTCAGTGGTCTTCTCGATACTACAGTGGTGTGAGTGGTCTTTTGACCTGTGGTGCCATTGGCTATTTGTAATGAGGCTACTGGGTTTGACTGCATGTTTCTTTGGTCCCTAACCATTCGTATCCTTACTGTATATGTTGGTTTTAGTAGGTTCAGGTTTGCTGTTTGGAGTAGGATGTACCTAGATGGAATCTATCAATCTTCATAGAAAAGGTGAAGTCCTATTTGATTTGAGAGACTGAGTTTAGAAAGTCTTTGGTCAAAGCAAGTGTGAATACTAAAAAAATTTTTTTATAGGATTCACAAATGAACTTGAATCGAGCTAATCTTGCATATGATGGACAATGGGGTCTGACGAGTTCTCCATGACCTCTGTCAAGTCGGGACTCACAGTAGAAGGACTGAATCATACAATAACTATACCTAGGAGTTTATTTTTTTATTCTGTTGGATTGTCACTACATACTGCTAGGTGTCACTGGTGGATTATGAGACTCATCAGGCATCGTCTTGATGATCGATGATCCTCGAAGGGTAGAATTGAAAATATTCCAATCCATCAAAAAAAATTTCGATGATATTGTGATAGAGATCACAATATATCTTACTATCAGATAGAATGAAACTTATGGGGTCACACATTAAGTGATTTAATCTCGAATTTACCAATTGGACTTATGAAGTTTCAATTGGGGTAGGATTATTGAAATCCAATTAGGTTTATGAGAACCATGCTAGCATATGGTTAAACCTAGTTCTTCTCAAGACTTCAATTTGATCAAGTCCATAGCCTTGAACCTAACCTAAATCCATTTGGGTTTAATTGAGCTCTTAATTGTATGTCCAAAAGGATTTGATTAAATCAATTAGTTGGCATAATTATTTTAATATTATCTCTTCTTTATCTCTTAATTATCTCTAAGTGTGCATGTGGAATAGATGAAAAGATGGGAGGCACAATCTTCTCTTTTTGGTAAGACTAGGGGGCACCAACCCCTTGGATTTGGCAAGTGGGGCTTGCCCCCTTCTTGAGGTTTGGCATGGAGGACAGAGAGTGGGGCTACGCCCCCTCTCATTTGGCAAGAAACCCTTAAGGGGCGCCAACACTTCCTACCCTATAGAGATATGGCACCCCTTGTACCTACCTAAAGGGGCTGATTATATATCAATTATATTTGATTTTAATTAAAATAAATTAGATTAAAAAGATAAAAAAAATTTATGAGATAGGGATCTATCTTTTTTAGACAATTGGATTCCTATTATGAGTCAGGATAGTGCCCATATAAAGAGAATGTCTCTAGGGTTTCTAAGTATTAGAGTTTTTATGAAATAAATCTCTCTCTCTCCCCCTTCTCCATGCCTCCTCTCCTCCCTCTGTTCTCCTCCATGCTCAAGGGTTGGGCATCTTCCTTTCCACATGCCAAGAGGTAGTGATGATTTTGCTTCAAGAGCGAAGAATAAGGAGAAGATGAAGAAGAAGGCTGCAGATTAAGGAGTTGATCCCACAGTCCAGATCAAGGTATTGATCTAAGATCTCAAGATTAAGATTCTTCTTGAAAGAAGATTCTACTATGAGAAGATCAATTCGAGATTAATCTCGATAGATATCCATAGAGGCTAGACATGTGTGCGACTCAAGCATCAACTAATCTATAATCATCGAAAGTGGTGAATGTCTATCCATGCTAAAGTATAGAGATCTGATCTCATACTTGTCTCTAAATTTTAGATTATATATGTGTTTTACTTCTGAACTTGGATAGAATTAGATTTGATCTTATGCATGTTGGGTTAAAGGGTTTAGCCCATTTTATTTTTCGCTGCATTTCAAAAAGGTTTTGAAATATACACATGTTGCCTATTCGATTTCTATCAGTGGTATTAGAGCCATAGATTTTTGAAAATACATATGATCTGGTTTTTCTATTAGATCTAAAATTTTTTATGATTTAAAATTAATTTTATGCTGACATATGGTTATCCTGGTATAGGATTTATCCCCTATATTGTAAAAAATTATCCTAGCACAAGATTGATCGATTTTGAAAAATTATTTTTAAAATAATTAAATCAATCTTTTAGATCTAAAAATTAGCATATGTGATATATTTAATTTTAATTTTAGATCTAAAATTAGAATGATTAAAAGTTTACATCAAACTGATATAAGGTTGTCCTGATATATGGTTCATCCCCTATATTGTAAAGGTTGTTCTAATTTGATATAAATCAATTTTTGAAAAGATATTTTCAAAATATTTTAATCATTATTCTAGATCTAATTTTATATATATTTGATATATGTTAATTTAGTTTTAGATCTAAAATTTAATGTATATGTGATGTATATTTAATATAGATCTGAAACTACATATATTTGATATATAAAATTAGGTTTAGATCTATAATTTAATATATCTGTGATGTATATTTAATTTAGATCTGAAACTATATATATTTGATATATAAAATTAAGTTTAGATTTGAAACAGTTTCAAGATCATAAGCCACTAATTGCATGTAATGAAATATAATCTAAAAATTATTTTTAGATCTAAAATTATGTTGTTGCATATGGATATGGGTTGAACAAATTAGGTCTAATGATCAAACTACAATTAGGATCTAATTGATTAGACCAAGCTAGAATCTATTTTTGATTTTGAGTAGTTGATTGAACCTAATTGATGGCTGATTAAGATTAGATCAAAGGGGCTCAAAAGTTAAGTTTAATTGTAGTTGGTCGCATCGATTCATATTTTGATGTGAGTTGATTGAGTCAAGATCGAATTTGGCTCAGTGGTTCGGGCCCATTTCAATATGTTAACCTAATCAATTCTAATCGATGAATTTGATGTCTAAAGCAAGTATTTAGATGGTGATTATTTAATTGGTTCTATGGTTAACTTACCTAACCATCTTGGGAGATCCAGTTTCGTGTTAGGTTACTTGTTGAGTTCTCCCATGCCAACTAGGATGGTTAGATATATTGATGTACTGACCTAATATAATCAATCGGATGTCAGATCTACTAATTTAGAAGAGACTTACACTTAAATCTCCTCATTAAGTATTAAGTCTAGAGATCTTCCATCATTGTAGAGATATAAGTGCCTTTCTGGTGTTGATCATTCTCCACTGGTTACAGTAGTTCGGTTGCATTGAAAAGGTACAATCACTCTATTGATATTTGATATCTCGAGGTAGAAATGGGGTGGGCTCAATAACTATTAGATGAGGATCCCAATGATGGTTTTACGCTCGCTGGTGAACGATGGGTCTGACTTAACTAAGAAATATACCAATAACTGTTAGGTGAGGCCACAGGACTTAGAGACTAAGCCCACTGCATCTTACTTAGTGAAGCAATGGATAAAGTATTATCCACTCATTGATCTGTATTCATCAATAACTGTTAGGTGAGATGTGTATAGATTAATAGAACCATAGTATCCACTTAAAATCGATCGCATATAGGTTTTCATTTCTCCACCCGAGGAGTGTGGGAGACTCGAGAAAATAGAGGGAGCCTTTGTTTGTTTTTAAAGTCCCTAGAACAAATAATCTTATAAGTATAAACAATCTAACTAAAAATTATTCTCTCTGTAGATAACCATATCGAGTTTAAACCTCTTAGTTCGAATCTTCGATACAAATAGGTTGACCAGCACCAACTACAAAGACAAGCTTCGAAATGTAAAAATTGTTCTTAGCTCTGAGAAGCTCACCCATGTGCTTGACCAAGAAGTGCCTGTATTATCTTCTCATCCATCTGCTAATCAATGAGCTGCACTTGAGAAATGGATGGATGAAGAAAATAAGGCAAAGTGCTATATCTTAGCTTCCATGTCCAATAATTTTCAGCAACAGCATGAAGATATGAGGACTGCCAAAGAGATGCTGACTCACCTACAAGAGTTATATGATGAGCAGAGTCGCATAGCTCACTTTGAAGTCTCCCAAAGACTTTTCAGAGCGAAGATGCATGATAGACAGTCTATTAACGATCATTGTCTGACAATGATCAAGGATATAGAGGAGCTCCAGAAGCTCGGGATGAACATGGACAAGAAATTACAGGTGGATCTGATTCTCTAGTCTCTTTCTGATTCATATGGGCAGTTCATTATGAACTACCATATGAATAAAATTGATGCTACTTTGCCTAAGTTATTGAATATGTTGGTAATTGCAGAAGACATCTTGAAAAGTTCAAGGAGCATAGTTCTAGCTGTGAAGTGGGCTTCCTTCAAAAGAAAATTTTCTTTCAAGAAGAAAAAAAGCCTGTGAAGAAACAGAAGAATGAGACCAAGCCCAAGAAAAAGGTTTCAAAGAAGGACGATGACAAAAGAAAGTGTTTCCATTGCAACGTCGAAGGCCACTAGAGAAGAAACTGTCTGGCCTACCTGACGACTGTCAAGAGCAAGAAAAAGGATAGGCCTTCTGAAGGTATGTCTGAATTGTTCATTATTGAAACTAATCTAACGATTTCTTTTTCTTCTAATTGAGTTCTTGATTTTGGTTCAAGTGCTCATTTGTGCACTTCTATGCAGGATCTTGAAGAAGTTAGGGGGCTGAGGGAAGGTGAGATCACTCTCTGGATCTGTAATGGAGCAAAAATTACTGCTATGACCATCAGAACCTACCCTCAGCGACTACCATTAGGACTTAGCTTGCTTTTGAAAGACTATTATTATGCACTTGTAGCCAGCAAAAATTTGATTTCTTTCTCTTTGCTAGCATAGGATAACTATAATTTTTATTTCAATAAAGATATATATTCAATTTATTTCAAAAATAAAATTATTGCACGTACTTTTTTGATTGACGGTCTTTATCATTTACATATAGATGCGACTGTAAATATTAACGAGCAAATAGTGAATGCCATAGAGTATAAGAGATCTAGAGATAGGATTAGCCAAAAGTATTTATGACACTTTAGGCTAGGCCATATTGGAGAGGACAGACTCAACAAATTGAAGAAAGATGGTCTTCTTGGATCATTGACTTTTGAATCTTATCCAGTTTGTAAATCGTGTCTTCAAGAAAAAATAGTCCAGCTGCCCTTTGTGGGATAAGAAAATAGGGCCATTGAGATATTAGCCCAGGTACACAGTGACATGTGTGGTCCATTTGATGTACAAGCCAGGAGTGGCTATGTTTACTTCATAATATTTATCGATGATTATTTATGGTATGGGTTCGTATATCTGATGCACCGAAAGTCTGAAGCTTTTGAAAAGTTTATAGAGTTTAGATATGAAGTAGAAAAACAGACTAGAAAATCCATAAAGATTTTTCGATCAGATCAAGGAGGAGAATATCTTAGTGAAAAATTTCAGATCTATCTCAAAGATAATGGCATAGTCTCATAGTGGACACCTCTAGGGATACCTCAGCTTAACGAGATATCTGAAAGAAAAATCAGACCCTATTAGATATGATCTGATATATGATGAGCTTCACAGACCTTCCTATCTTTCTCTGGGGACATGCTTTACTTTCTACGATTCATCTTTTGAATCGAATTCTCTCTAAATCTGTTCTTACCACATCATATGAGTTATGGCATAGTAAGAAGCCAACTCTTGGGTACCTCAAGATTTAGAGATGTCCGGCCCATGTCAAGCGACAGCAGGCAGACAAGTTAGAGGCTAAGTCCTTTAGGACTCACTTTATAGGGTATCCTAAGAAAACCATGGGATACTACTTCTATCTTTCTGAGGATCATAATGTGATTATGAGCCATCATGCCATCTTCTTGGAAAAGGAGTTTATCCAAGATGGAGGCAGTGGGAGGAAGATTAAGCTTGAGGAGAAAGTCTCTGAAGAGTGTCGAGTCCAAGAAGCTGAACACAATAATGAGTCAGTAGATGTGATACCTCCTCTACCTCGTAGATCAAGTAGGGTCTCCCGTCCTCCTAAAAGATACTTAGGTATTCTTATAAAGGATTTAGAGGAAGCATTCCTTATGGAAGATAGGGATATTAGGAATGATCCCAAAACCTATGATGAGGCAATGTTAGATAAAGTCTTTGAGAAATGGATGGATGCGATGAAATCAGAAATTGACTCCATGCATTCCAACCAAGTTTGATCCTTAATAGATCCACCTGAAGGTATTATACCTATTGAGTATAAATAGATTTACAAAATAAAAATTGGGTTGAATGGTAAGGTAGAGATCTATAAGGCAAGACTAGTTACAAAAGGTTATAGTCAACGCGAAGGTATTGACTATCATGATATCTTTTCATCTATAGCCATGCTAAAATCCATCTATACGCTGCTTGTGATAGCAGCATTTTATGATTATAAAATTTAGCAGATGGATATGAAAATTATTTTTCTAATTGGATATCTTGAAGAAGATATTTATATGGAGCAGCCTTTGGATTTTACATCCAGTGATAATGATCACAAGGTCTGCAAGCTGCAAAGGTCCATATATGGACTTAAGCAAGCATCTCAAAGTTGGAACACTCACTTCAATGATGTGATCAAAATATTTGATTTCATCAAAAATGAGGAGGAGTCATGTGTGTATAAAAAGGTCAGTGGGAGCACTGTCACATTCCTCGGATTGTACATGGATGACATCCTCTTGATTGGGAATGATATTCCCATGCTGATGTCAGTCAAAATTTGGTTATTGAAAGAGTTCACCATGAAAGACCTAGGAGAAGCCTCCTGCATTCTTGATATAAGGGTCTATAGGGATAGATCTAAGAGAATGATAGGACTCTCACAATATATGTACATAGAGGAGGTGCTGAAGAGGTTCAGCTTGGAAAACTCCAAGAGGGGTCTTTCCCCCTTAGACATGGTATTCATCTCTCCAAAATGATGTTTGCTAACACACCTGAGGAGATCTAACACATGAGTAAGATCTCTTATGCTTCGACAATAGAGAGCCTCATGTATGTCATGTTATGTACACATCCTAATATAGCACTTGTGGTGAGTGTCATGAGTAGATATTAGGCGAATCTAGGTGAAGAACACTGGATTGCTGTTAAAAATATCCTTAAGTACTTAAGAAGGACTAAGAATTTGATGTTAGTCTTTAGTGGAGGATTGGAGCTAAATGTTGAGGGATACACTGATTTAGACTTTATGGCTGATGTCGATGATAGAAAGTCTACATCGGGATGTATCTTCTTATGTAATAGTTGCAAGATTTCAGGGTGGACATGCACAGTGAAAGCATTATGGATTTCAAAAATTTGAATTAAAAAATCTTAAATATTAAACTTATAAACCAGCACCTCCTTGATAATTAACAATGATATAACATATATTCATAATAAAATTCAAGCTATAGAAGAATATCTGGAATGTTTATTCCAAATTTCGGCAAAACCTCCATCAAGCGCCTAAGTGTTCGCCCTCCAATGGTGATCCACACAAGGCTATGTTCAGGATACCAACTCCTTAAGATGATTCCTCCTCCAAAATTTTTAATCTGAGAATTTTCTTGGGCAGCAACACCTCAAGACCTTCTTTCTCTTCTCTTAGCCTTCGTATCCCCTACCTTTCTTCTCTCCTTGTCTTTCTTAAATCTCTTCCTAGGCTCTTGTCCTAAAATCAAACTTATCCTTACTATTTTTGGACTTATCTTAATAAGAGAAGGAAGTGACTAATTGGACAATAGAGAAAGTGTGTAAGAAAGAAGAGATAGAAATAAGAGATCTGAATGAAACAAATCCCTAATCCCTTTAAATAGTTAGCGATGGGATGCCTATGGATTTGTCTCGCACCCTCTCCACGTGCCATCTCGCACCTCTTAAAATTATCTCACACCCCAAGTCAATTTCTCACACCCATCAAGAAGCATCTGACACATGGCAATCATCGAGAAAAAATTCGAGAGATGCTTCGTGCAGAAGGACTCTTCGAAATATTTTTTTCTCGATGATTCTTCGATGCGTCATGCAGTTTTTCATGGTGTAATTTTTCTCCACCATACATCAGTGCACTTTGTCCATCCATGGATCAAAATGTAGGTGCTAACTTGTTGATGGCATGAAAAAAATTTGAGATTAAAAGGTGGCGTGACAAGTGGATTAGAGTCCTTAACAAGATGGACTCTTGGTTAGGCACATAGATAGATTAGGCTAGTTTTCAAAGTTCAACCAATTTCCACAATTAAACCAAAATAGGATTAAGCCACAGAAGGACTCCTTTGCACTCAAAATTAACTTTAGATTCTCCAAGAATTTTTTTCATCATGGAACAATTGGATAACATTGAGGAAGGGGCTTCCCATCTCATGGGATGCCAACTCATGTCTTGTGCATAAAATTGAATCCCACATGCAAAAAAAATTTTTGATATGTGAAGACCTAGTTACTTGGCTCCAAATCTTTTGTACATATAGCCAAGGGCTAACTCAACTTAAATCTAAAATTGATTTGAATTAATTTGGATTTAATTAGCTCAATCTGAAATCAATTTCAAACCTAATTTGAAACAAGGAGTTAGGATTTGCAACATGCGCTAGCTGTCTATTTTGCAAATATGATCTAATCCAATTAGACCCCTAATCAATTTTCTTTATGTGTGATCCATTAGATTCCACATCTAGTCAGCAGTAGATTTGAGTGCAAGACGATCTGATTTAATTAGAATTTAATCTAACCAATCTAGATCCAATCGAGCTAACCCAATTTTAACAATTAGAACTCTTTCTAATTGATGATCGAATTAAACTCTTTAATTTGATCAAACCCATAAGACAATACTGACGTCAAGTAATATATTTTGTCTACCTAAAAGATATAAAATTTTAATAAAAATACTAAAAATATCCTTCAATGAAAAGTTACCGTACAATTCGATCCTACGATCTCCCTGCATCCCGAATATAACTCTGGATATGGAATGATGTTCAATCCAATATCATACTCATATTTCTCTCAATCTTAAATAATGATTTAATTAATAAAATATTAAATTTTTTTTCTAATTTTTATTCTACTTTGATCAAAGACTTTCTGAATCATCAATCGATCAGAGTAAGTAGGATGCGATCTCCTCTTACCAGGAGTGATCAATTCCATATTGATCTACTCATAACCTTCATACACATTTCACCATATCTAGATCACCCCGTACATGACTAAGTCATAAATGAATATGAACCAAAATATGGATTCATGTATACAAGGTTCTTTGGTAGTGTCAGGTCAAAGGATTACATGCACAACTCCCACTATAAGAAAATATCTTTTGATGGATAAGTGGATTCCATAAGATGTTTCTTAAGTCAGATCAATTTAGTGAACTCATTTTTTAATGAGCACCCATATCTTTGTACTAGTGTCTCACACAAGTAGCGCCTTAGAATGTGCTTAGATTTATGATGAGACCTCGATTCTTTTGCTTGAGCAACTGCTCTAGTATTATCATAGTAAAATGGTACTGGATTCTCAATCTCAAGAACGACACCCAATTCAGTGATGAACTTCTTCATCCAGACAGCTTTCTTGACGGTTTCACTTGCAGCTATGTACTCTACCTCAGTAGTTGAGTCAACTATAGTCTGCTGCTTAGAACTTTTCCAACTAATTGCTCCACCATTTAGAGTAAAGACATACCCTGAAGTAGACTTACTATCATCAGGATCTGACTGGAAATTAGAGTTAGAATAGCCTTCTAGTTTTAAATCAGATCCTCCATATACCAAAAAAATATCTTTAATCCTTCTCAAGTACTTAAGAATATTTTTTACTACTTTCTAATGATCTTCTCCTGGATCAGCCTAAAATCTGCTAACTATGCTTTAAGGCATAGGCAACATCAGGCCTGGTACATAATATTGTTAGATGTGTGCCCTAGATGCCAGATTGGCTGACACATTCCTATACAAATCTAAGGGCAAATTTATAATTTTGACTATAAATCAATAAATGGGTTATTCTTCTATCACATTGTATACATTGTGTCTGTGATACATCCTTTGAGTTAGTAGGAATGTTAATTCATATTTTCAAGAGTTGAAAATTTAAGACATGAATTTACATAACTAACTCATAAACAGCTCCTGACCATAGGATCATCACGAGGATGGTGATCGATCTGGAAGGTTGGTGTACGATCACTTCCTTAGGATAGATGTATCTTGAGTCTATGGTGTGGAGACACCAAAATGAGAGTACAGATATTCGTTGAGAATGAGAGTACTGAGCGTGACCATCTCGAGCAGTCATAAGGAAGTCTACCTTCTCATCGATGACTAGCTCGATGCTATAGTTGTGTGTTTAGTTCTTTGACCTGAGGTACATCGATAGTTCACCTTGAGTGTATTATAGTTTGACTACACCATAACTCGATCTCCTAGCCATTCAAAATCTTGAGATGTATGTTGGCTGTAGTATATTCATTGTAGGAACTAGGTCGCACCAAGATGGGATCTATCAACCTCGGTAGATGAGAGGAGTAGTCCTATGGTGATCAAAAGATCAAGTCCTTAAGCCCATGGCCATGGTAGAGTGAAATAATAGAAAAGAGTTTCCTATTAGGGTTTCACATCGGACTCGGATCGATCGATTAACTTATATGACTGATGTTGGATTTGACGAGTTCACCTTAATCCTAATTCAGTCGGGACTCATGATAGAGAAACTCAATCACACAGGTAGCTGCACCGAGAGATTCATCTTCAGTTCTGATGGGTTACCACCATATACTGCTAGGTGTCATTGGTAGATTTTGAGAGCAATTAGAATGATCTTGATGATCGATCATTCTAATAGTCTGAATCAGAAGAGTTCTGGTCCATCGAAAGGAGTTTTGATGATGTCGATGATGAGATCATGACATGTCTCATTATCGTACAGAATTGAACCTAACTGGATCACACTAACAAAGGTTGGGATCTAGATGTCATCAATTGGACTAGCCCAATTGATTCGGATTAGATCCAATTAGGTTCAAAGAAATCGTGCTAGCACACGATTGAGCCTAACTTTTTCCTCGTGTAATCTTTTCTATCTCGACTAAGCCAAATGTGATTTGACTCACCCAAAAAATCTTGAGAAGGTTTTTCTCAGTCTAAATGAAGTTTGTCCAGTTCAAAAAAATCTTATCTTAATTCATGAGATGAATTTAAGACAACACCTGCTAATTCCTGTCACCTGCCATTTTTATTTTAGGACATCTGTCAAATGTTGATATATGGGTCTTAAACTGAAGGCCACTTGGCAAGAGCTTATTGAAGGATTTTTGTGGAGTGTCCACATGCCAAATCCACATTAAATTGGGCACCGTAATCAGATTATGGCATGAGCCCAATTTGATTAAGTGGGCACCCCAAGTGGATAAGGGTGGAGAGTCTTGATCAACATGGACTCTTGGGCGCCACCTCCCTTGTGCTTATCCAAAGATGGTGCCAACATAGGAGAGAGAGTGGGGGTTCTTATCTGATATGATTAGATGATATCACTCCATCAATCAGAATTTTTTTGGATTTATTGAAATTTTTTGATTGGTCGAATGATGTGGCACTGCGCAGCACAGCAGGGTCTATATAAACCCTATCTGCGCCTAGGGTTTTAGAGATTTTGCTTTCTACCCAGCAAAAACCAGCCACCCCTCCTCTTCTCCACATCCTCCCTGATACTCTCTCTCCCCTCTTCACACCCAAAGGGTTGGGCATCCATCTGATGAAGGATCAAGGCGTGGTGATGCCTTGAACAGGAAGGCTGCAGGAGTTCTTCGACAAGCTGCTGCTCCAACTTCAGGAAGACTTTTGAAGATCTTCCTAATTAGATTGAGTTATAATTTTTGGAGCAAAGATTCATGAGGAGAAGATGATCTAGATCTTGCTTAAGTGGATACTGGTAGAGGTCAGGTGATTGCATGGCTAAATCAGAACCTCAAGCTTGCTGCGATCATCTACTGGGTAATCAGATTATCCTTGAGGTATTTTATGTTTCCTCATATTTTTAGATTTATTTTAAAATTAATATTAGATAATAAAATTAGATATAAAAATTTAGATCTAAAATAAATATAGGATAAATTATATTTTAAAATTATTTCACCCCAGATTTGATGAAATCTGGAAGATCCTACAAGGAAAAAGGCGGTTTTTCCTTTCAACTGGTATCAGAGCCAGATTGATGGCTCAGTTTCAGATCTAATTTAGATTTAATTTTAATTTTAATTTATTTAATATTAAATAATTTTAGATATTATATTAGATATGATAAGATCTAAAATCAAAATATTTAAAATTAAATCTGAGAAGATCTAACATGCATGAGATGCATGACTAGACTAGGAATAGTTTGATCTATGAATAGTCTTGTAAGTTTATATTTTAATAATATTAAAATATAATTTAGATCTAATTTATTCTTTGATTTTGATGATATAAATGTTATATATTTAGATCAAAAATAGAAAATAAAATTTTAGATAATACATAACATTGATCTGTTGCATGCCTAGATTAGTTGTAGAATTGTTCTAATAACTGTCTAGAATAAATTTTATGTTGAATAGTTCAATTTAAATTTTATTTTTTAGATGTTAGATGTGATGTATTAAATCTGAAAGCATATTAATTAGATCAATTTTTGATACATGAGATGTATGCAAAGCATGTAATAGTTAGATCTTAAATTGTATATGTGATATGTAAATTTAGATCTAACTAGTTTTGTAATTAAATTTATATTTCTGATTAAGGTGTTCCTCATGTCTGTCCAGTCATAAAAATAAAGTAAGATTTAAAGACCCTCTCCTCCCATTCAATGGGTGTTCTTATGACATGTAGCGGTGCTGCGCGTTCATCCTTAATCAGAAATCAAAACTTACTTTTCTGCAAAACTCTAGATCCTGAAACCCTAGGATTTATTTTACATATTTTATTTATGAACCCAAGACTTAATTAATAAATTAAGCTTATGAAATTAAATTAGACTAAAATTGAGAATTTCAGATCTATGTCATTTTCATAAAATTGGGTTCGGGCTTGGGTAGCTCAATTAGGTCTAGCGGTTGATCAAACCGAATCAACAGTTAGTTAAGTGGAATCATGAAAGCTAATAATTGACCAGCCTAATAGGATTATGTCTGGGTCAAGGTCAAATCATATTTAGATGTAACTCGATCAAGTTAAGACCTAATTTGGCTCAATGGTTAGAGCCTGGATTGTAGGCTAACCCAATTAGTTCTGGTTCGACAATTTGGTGTCTCAGGTAAGTTGGACAGATGTGACCGACTAATTTTTAATTGGGAGCTACCCGACTCAAATGCATTCTTGTCGAGTTAATGACATATCCCTTCCACCGATCTCACTTACCTAGCCATATGTGTCGACCCAGTTCTGATTAGAGGTGGCTAACAATTCGAGCTAACCCATGCCACTAGGTTAGTCATAATTATTATGACTATGTCAAGTCAAGTTTAAAGAGACCTAAATCAAATCTTTCTAAGAAAATATTAAGTCTAGGTCTTCCACCATTGTGGATGTGCGGGCCCTTCCCAGGGTTGATTTTTTTTCGACTGGATACAGTGGCTTAGTTGCACCGGGAAGATGCAACCATGTCCATTAGGCATTGGATGCTACGAATTAGAGGATGGGTTGGGCTCAATATTTCAGATACAGTGAGGGATCCAATCAGGAATCTAGTTCATGCAAATGGTGGGTTTGACTTAACTAAGGATTGGAGTAATATTTCGGGCACGGTGAGCTTCATGAATTAGAGATCAAGTTTTGGGTGCACCATGATTAGAGAATCATTGGACAAGAGTTGTCCATTCATCGGTTGACCCATCATCAATAACTGTTAGGTGAGGTAGTGAGCTAGTCGGTGAGACCGCACCACCCACTAGAAGTCACTAATCACAGAGATTTTCACATCTCTACCAAGGGAGTGTAGGGATTTGAGAAAATAGTGGGAGCCTAATTTGTTTAAAAATAAAACCCCTAAATAAATTGGTTAAGTCTGATTACAAAATCTAACTAGAAACTATTGACTCTCTACAGGAAACATGTCTGCATCCAACCCCTTGACCAAAATACTAGACACCCACAGATGACTGGACCAAATTTCAAGGATTGGTTGAGAAACTACAGAATTATTTTGGGTTCTAAAAAATTGATCCATGTCTTGGACCAGGACCCACCTGCCATGCCAGCACGTCCGACTGCTGAACAGAGAGCATCTCTGAAAAAGTGGATGGATGATGATAACAAAACAAGGTACTACATGTTGGGTGCAATGTCTGATAACTTGCAGCGCCAACATGAGAACATTTTGACTACCCACCAAATGTTGGCTCACCTACAAGAGTTGTTTGGTGAACAAAGTCACACAGCCAAGTATCAAGTCTGTCAAAAACTTTTTAAGGCTAAAATACGTGATGGGCAGTCAGTCCAAGATCATTGTTTGACAATGATCAAAGACCTTGAGGAGCTTGAGAAGCTCGGTATCATCTTAGATAAAGATTTTTATATTGATGTGATCCTTCAGTCCTTGTTCGATGCATATGGTCAGTTTATCATGAACTTCCATATGCATAAGATGCAGTGTACCTTGGTCGAGTTAATGAATATACTGGTTACGGCTGAGCTTTCTATGAAGGGTTCAAAAGGCTCAGTTCTTACTATGGAGCGGACTTCTTCCAAGAAAAAAGTCTTTTGGAAAGAAAAAGAAGTCTACGAAGAAGCAAAAGGTAGATGAGAAGAAGAAGACAGAACCAAAGAAGAAAATTGCTGAAAAAGAAAAATATTTTCACTGCCAATCAGACGGCCATTGGAAGCGGAACTGTCCTTGGTACCTGGCCACCCTGAAGAACAAGAAGGATGGTCCTTCTGGAGGTATGCTCATTTTAGAATCTAATCTTACGATTTCTTCTGCATCCAGTTTGGTGCTTGACTCTGGTTCTAGTGCTCATTTGTGCACTTCTATGAAGGGTCTTGAGGAGAGCAGGAGATTGAGGGATGGGGAGATGATCCTACACATCAAAAATGGAGCAAGAGTTGCTGCTGTGGCCGTGGAAACCTATCCTCTGCGATTACCATTAGGATTAGATTTATTTCTTAGAGATTGTTATTATGTGCCTGAAGTAAGTAGGAATTTGATTTCTGTTTCATGTTTAGCACAAGAAGGCTATGTGATTAGCTTTCATAAGGACCATTGTAACATATTTTATGAAAATAATAAAGTTGCAGATGATTTTCTTATTAACGGTCTCTATCAGCTACATATTGATGTATCTGAATTTAATATCGAGCAAAATGTGAATGCCATAGGAATTAAAAGGCCTAGAGATAGTCTAAATGATAGGTATCTGTGGCACCTAAGGCTAGGTCATATAGTGGAAGATAGGATTAACAAATTGGAGAAATCTAGGCTGTTGAAATCGTTGACTTTTGAGTCATATCTAATTTGTGAATCATGCCTTCAAGGCAAAATGATCAAGCTCCCTTTTGTGGGACATGGGAAAAGGACCACAGACCTACTTGCCCTAGTACATACAGATGTGTGCGGCCCATTTGATGTACCAGCTGGAGGCAACTATGTCTACTTCATTACCTTTACCGATGATATGTCTAGGTACAGATATGTGTTTCTAATTATTGCTCTTTGGATTGATTTGATGATTACAAAGCATTTGAAGGTGTACTAATGATTTTTACTTGAAAAAGACTTATTGCTTTTCAGGGACAAAATCATAATTTTACCAAACCCTGATTTGAAAGCATCAAGTGATAGAACAAAAGATTTGTGATCCATTGGTGAAAATTTTATTATTTTTGGACTTGTATTTGGAAAGATATTCATGTTTGAAAAATATGAGTCGACCCATGAGTCGACTCATGACATATGAGATGATTGGCACGTAGAATTTTTGGCCGACAAAGACTTGACACACCCTGTGAGTCGACCCATGAGTCGACCCCCAAGGCATGAGTCGACCCATGAGTCGACCTCTGCTGTTTTGAGGCCAAATTTATAGAATCTTGGATTTCTGATGATTTTCTGGTGTTCTTCCACAGAGGTCGATCCATGAGTCGATCCCCAGGCATGAGTTGACCCATGAGTCGACCCCTGTGATGGGATTGTTCTGCAACGGCTAGTTTTTAACCCATTTTAAGTGCTATTAATGCTCATTTAATGTGGTCTAACGGCTCTATTTCAGTCCAGAATATTTTCCATCATTTTTTGAAGCTATAAAAGGGATAAATAGGTGGGAATCATTAAGTAGAATCAAGAAGAGAGATTTTGAAAAGAGGATTTCAAGCTAACTTTTCAGCCCTAAGCAAGAGCTCACTCAAAGCATTCAAGAAGCCTTTAATCCAAGCTCACCAACTTCTCAAGTGTACATTCAAGTCTCCAACCACCTTGAGAAAATCAAAAAGGATCTTCTTCTCTTTGAGTAAAGTGTATTTAAAATCTTATTCGCTCATTAAAAGAGCTTCCTTTGTACTTTTTGTGCTATTCATTGTTATACTCTGTTTGAGTTATTGTTTTTATTTTGGAAGGATTCCAAAATAAGGGAAGGTTGATCCGAACCTTGAATCGGAGTGTATTAGGTTGGCTTGTACCCAAAAAATAAGTGGACTAGCTTGGGATAGCTAGAGTCAGAGTTTCTGACGTTTGTATTCAGGTTGAATACAAGTTAGTGGATTGAAATTCCCAAGTAGGAGCTTGGGGAGTGGATGTAGGTGCAAGGTTGGCATCGAACCACTATAAATCCTTTTGTTTGTGTTGTGCCTAATTGCTCTACTTTAGAACTTCCTTATTCATTTGCATTCTTGCATTTAATCTTTAACCTTGAATCAACTATACTCTTCTTATTTATTTAGCTATTGTTAAACATTTTCCATAAGACATAAGTTAATCTTAAATTTTTTAGAAACCCAATTCACCCCCCCTCTTGGGTTGCATAGCTGGGCAATAAGTGGTATCAGAGCCCGGTGCTCTAGCCCTACTTTGATCTAACCAATCAAAGAGCCAAAGATCTATGGCAACTCAAGTCGGCACTTCTCTAGCCGAGGGGCAGTCCACTAACCGACCTCCACTTTTCAATGGGTCTAATTATATCTATTGAAAAGCTCGGATGAAAATATTCATTCAAGCACTCGACTATGATATGTGGAGTATCATAGTGAACGACCCTCACACACCCACTAAGATTATTGATGGTATGGAATCAGCCAAATCCGAAAAAGAGTGGGATGAGGTTGATAAGAAAATGACCCAATTAAATTTTAAAGCTATGAATATTCTCTATTGTGCTCTTGATGATAATGAATTTAATCATATTTCTACTTGCTTGTCTGCTAAAGAAATATGAGATAGGTTAGAAGTAACCCATGAAGGAACCAATCAAGTAAAGGAGTCCAAAATTAACATGCTCGTGCATAAATATGAATTGTTTAAAATGGAGCATGATGAGTCCATAACTAAAATGTTTACTCGCTTTACTGATATTATAAATGATTTAAAGAGTCTTGGTAAGTCCTATACTAATAGTGAGCTTGTAAGAAAGATTCTCAGGTCCTTATCAAGAACTTAGGAAGCCAAAGTGATCGCCATCCAAGAAGCCAAGGACTTGAACATTCTACCCTTGGAAGAGCTTCTTGGATCATTGATGACACATGAGCTGAGCATGAAACAACATCAAGAGGAAGAAGTCAAAAAGAAGAGAACAATCGCCCTCAAATCCACAGCTCCACCAGATGAAGAAACTGATGACACTGAAGATAAAGAGCAGGATGAAGAGATGGCACTCATTACCCAAAGATTCAAGAAATTTTTGAGAAAAAGAAAACAAGGGATGAGGAAGAGGCCATTCATAAAAGGGGAACAGAGCAAAGAAAAGGATAAAGACCAACCCCTTATCTGCTATGAATGCAAGAAACTGGGACACTTCAAGTCCGAATGCCCACAACTGGAGAAGGGTCTCAAGAAGTACAAGAAGAAGGCCATGATGGCCACTTGGAGTGCGAGTGATGACTCAAGCTCCGAAGAGGAAGACTCGACTGAACAAGCCAATCTATGCCTTATGGCACATAAAAATGAGGTAATTTTCAAAACTCCTAGTGACTTTACATTTGAAAAACTGCATGAAGCTTTTTGTGATTTAGTTGATGAACTAAAGAAACTAGGGATAAAGAACAAAGATCTAAAATTGAAAAATCAATCTTTATTGAAACAAAATGAAAGTATTTCAATTGAAAAATCCACCCTGCTTCAAGAAAATCAAAGTTTAAAGAATGAAATTGCCAAGCTAAAACCATTAGTTGAAAAATTCACCTTGAGTTCTAATAAACATAATATGATTCTTGAAAATCAAAAGGCCATGTATGATAAGGCTGGACTTGGCTATAACACTTTGAAGAAACAAAAGTATATGAAAAATATCTATGTAAACTCTTCAAATAAAAAGTTTTTTAATATTACATGCTTCAAATGTGGTAGAGTAGGACACAAGTCATACACTTGCATCTCTAACAAATCTGTAAACTCAAATGTAAAGAAAATATGGGTTCCAAAAGGAACCATTATGACTAACCAAAAAGGACCCAAGAAAGCTTGGGTACCTAAAACAAAAACTTGACTTTTGTCTGCAGATGTGTCTAGCATCCCAAGGAGGAAACAGAAAATAGTATCTTGATAGCGGATGCTCGAGACACATGACTGGTGATGAATCCCAATTCATCACTCTTGATGCTAAGAATGGAGGGATGGTCACCTTTGGAGATAATGGCAAAGGAAAGATCATCAGTATAGGTAACATTGGTATCACTCCCTCCAAATACATTGAAAATATTTTATTAGTAGATGGTTTAAAGCATAATTTACTAAGTATTAGTCAATTTTGTGATAAAGGATATAAAGTTATTTTTGAATCTTCTGTTTGCATTGTAACTAGTCCTATTAATGAAGGCATTAAATTTATTGGACATAGACATGGTAATATTTATATGGTAGATTTGAATGATCTATCCAAAATAAACATGCAATGCCTAG
Organism: Elaeis guineensis; assembly: GCF_000442705.2. NCBI lineage: Eukaryota > Viridiplantae > Streptophyta > Magnoliopsida > Arecales > Arecaceae > Elaeis > Elaeis guineensis. The sequence goes on from NC_025998.2 coordinate 72,100,818, forward strand.
TATCCTTAAATACCAAAATTAATGAGACTAGTTGGCTTTGGCATCATAGGCTTGCACATATTAGCATGCATTCACTTTCAAAATTGATTAAGAAAGAATTAGTTCTTGGTTTGCCAAAATTGAATTTTGAAAAGGATAGAATTTGTGATGCATGCCAACTAGGTAAACAAACAAGAGTTTTATTTAAATCCAAAAATATTGTTTCAACCTCTAGACCTTTAGAGCTTTTGCACATGGACTTATTTGGACCTACTAGAACTACTAGTCTAGGAGGAAAATGATATGATTTTGTAATTATAGATGTTACTCTCATTTTACTTGGGTTTTCTTTCTGGCACACAAGGATGAAACTTTTCAAGTTTTCACTAAATTTTATCGAAAAGTCACTAATGAGAAAAGATTTTCAATTCAAAATATTCGAAGTGATCATGGAACTGAATTTGAAAATCAAGACTTTGAAAAATTTTGTGATGAAAAAGGAATAGGCCATAATTTCTCTGCACCTAGGACACCCCAACAAAATGGGGTAGTAGAAAGAAAAAATAGAACCCTAGAAGAAATGGCCCGTACCATGCTATGTGAAAGCAACCTTCCAAGATACTTTTGGACGGAAGCTATTAACACAGCATGTTACATTTTAAATCATGCTTTGATTAGATAAATTTTAAAGAAAAACCCTCTATGAGCTTTGGAAAGGAAGAAAATCTAATATTGCATATTTTCATATTTTTGGTTGTTGATGTTTTATATTAAATAATGGTAAAGAAAGACTTAGAAAATTTGATGCAAAATCAGATGAAGTAATTTTTCTTGGTTACTCCACTAGTAAAGCTTTTAGAGTTTTTAACAAAAGAACCTTAGTAGTAGAGGAGTCAATACATGTTGTCTTTAATGAATCTAACGATCTTCCTTCAAGGAAGAATGAAGGTGTTGATGATGCAGATCCTCTTATAGAAGGAATAAAGGAGATCACTCTGAAGGATTCAACAATTCAAGATGATGAGGAACATGAAGACAAACAGGATGAGGAAGGTGAAGAACATCAAGAACAACCTTAAGGTATAAATGACCTACCCAAAGAATGGAGGTATGTTCACAATCACCCTAAGGAGCTAATTATTGGTGATCCTATGCATGGGGTAAGAACTCGTTCTTCACTTAAAGATATATTTAATCATTGTGCTTTTGTCTCTCATCTTGAACCTAAAACTATTGAAGAAGCTGAAAATGATTATAATTAGATTAATGCAATGCAAGAGGAACTTAATCAATTTGAAAAAAATAACGTATGGACTTTAGTATCAAGACCTAAAAATTATTCAATAATTGGCACAAAATGGATCTTTAGGAATAAATTAGATGAACATGGAAATGTAATAAGAAATAAAGCAAGATTGGTTGCTAAAGGTTATAATCAAGAAGAAAGAATTAATTTTGATGAGACCTTTGCACCTGTTGCTAGATTAGAGGTAATTAGACTTCTACTTGCATATGCTTGATTTATGAAATTTAAATTATTTCAAATGGATGTCAAAAGTATATTTTTAAATGGATATATTGCTGAAGAAGTCTATGTAGAACAACCCTCAGATTTTGAAAATCATGCTTTTTCTAATCATATTTTTAAATTAAATAAAGCTCTATATGGTTTGAAACAAGCACCCAGGGCTTGGTATGATAGGCTAAGTAAATTTTTACTTAATAATAGTTTTTCAAGAGGTAATGTAGATACAATCTTTTTCATTAAAAGAAATAAAGATGATATATTAATTATACAAGTATATGTAGATGACATTATCTTTGGGTCCACTAATGAATCTCTTTGTCAAGATTTTGCAAAGCTCATGCAGGGGGAGTTCGAGATGAGCATGATGGGAGAACTTACATTCTTCCTCGGATTTCAAATCAAACAAACAAAAGAAGGAATCTCCATCACCCAAAGCAAGTATACAAGGAAATTACTCAAAAGATTTGGAATGGAGAACTCCAAAGCAATTGGCACACCCATGAGCCCTTCATGTAAGCTTGACAAGGATGAAGAAGATAAAAGTGTAGACTTAAAATATTATAGAGGTATGATTGGCTCTCTACTATATTTAACTGCAAGTAGACCTGATATCATGTTTAGTGTTTGTCTTTGTGCTCGATTTCAATCTAATCCTAAAGAATCTCACTTGAATGCTGTTAAAAGAATCCTTAGATATTTAAATGGTACTCAAACTCTAGGATTATGGTACTCTAAGGACTCATTAATTGATTTAATAGGATATTCAGATGCTGATTTTGCTGGATGTAGATTAGACAGAAAAAGCACTAGTGGAACTTGCCAATTTCTTGGAGTTAACCTAATCTCCTGGTTTAGCAAGAAACAAAATTCGGTAACACTGTCTACGGCCGAGGCCGAATACATTGCAGTCGGAAGTTGTTGTGCTCAAATCTTGTGGATTAAGCAACAACTCGAAGATTTTGGTATTAAACTTAATGAAACACCCATAAGATGTGATAACACCAGTGCCATAAACCTTACTAAAAATCCAATTCAGCATTCTAGGTCTAAACATATTAAAATCAGACATCATTTTATAAGAGAACATGTTCAAAATAAAGATATAATTCTTGACTATGTTTGTACTGAAAAATAATTAGCCGACATCTTTACAAAGGCCCTAAGTGAAGATAGATTCTGTGAAATTAGGAGAGAACTAGAAATTCTTGATCCATCTGCTTAAATATCTCTCTGATTCCAAGGAATCAATGTCAAAAATTCTTTGAACTCAATTCTCATCATTTCTCTTGGACCTAAAAGCTCAAAATTATCATTCTCATAACTGTTCATAGAGCAAATTTCCTTCTCCTAGAGTTTAGAATTTTTTCAGAATTTGTTCAGCATTTTCTTGAAATTTTGTGAATCATGAGTCGACCCCCTAGGGTTGACCCAATGGCATACTTGCAATTTTCGATCAACATCCCACGAGTTCCTCTCTTTTTGATTTAAAACCCGTTCATGAGCCGACCCACTCCATTTTCATCTTCCTCCCTCCAAAACCCATAGCCCTCTTCTTCTTCCTCTCCAAATCCAAGGTCTAAGCCCAAGATCTTTCTCCCATCACCCCTCCACCTCAAATCGCCCCTTGGGAAAGGAGCTATTCTCATTTTTCTCTCTTGATTGGAGCGGTTGGAGCGTGCCCTAGCTTCCACCATTCTCCTCCAAAACAGGGTTTCTCTCCTCCAAAAATCCCTATTCATCCCCTAATAACCCTCTACCTCCTCACACATTTGATCTTCCAAGTCTCCTTGCTTGTTCTAGTGGTGAAAATGGCTCCAAAAATAAAACTCCCTCAAAGAAGAAAATCGGTCCGTGAGTTGGAAGAGGGCGTGCACAAGAAAAGACAAGCTTCTCAGACCTCTTCTGCTTCAATTCTTGTTTCGGCATCTGCTCCAGGTTTCTCTCAGTCTCCACTAAGCCCCAGTAAAATTCCTTTATCTGTTAGAAAGGTAGAACCCGAAAAAAATGTTGACTTCAGATTTTTTGAAAAAGTGGGGTTCTCCATTAGTTCAAAAATCAAAAATCAAGATTGGGAATTTTACTGTTCACTTAAAGAAGTTACATATGTGGATTTGGTTAGAGAGTTTTATCTGAACTTGTGCTATGGCAATGGAACAGTAACATCCACTATTAAGGGTATTGATATCTGTTTAGATCTTGTTATTTTGGGAGAGATTCTTCATTTGCCCTGTGAGGGATATTCAAACATGGAACTCCCAGTGAAGGAAGAAGGAATTAATGTGATTTTAGGAGGAACCTACTCGGGAAGCCTAAATAAACTAGAACCAAGATCCTGTCCATTGAAATGAGGATTCTACATCAATTGGTAACAAAGCTTTTCTTCCTAAGAAGTGGTAGACATGACCTCCTTTCAGGCCGAGACATGTGCATCATATTTCATGTGATTACCCAAACCCCCCTAAACCTCCCTACATTAATGATAGAAGCCATGAGGGAAACCCTGAATAGATCCAAGGCACATCTGCCTTTTGGTATGGCCCTCACATTGGTATTCAGGAGGTTTGGAGTTAGTTTTGAGGGGGAGGCATTAGCTAGGCTTTCTCACTCTGACACCATCAACCAACATATTTTGCATCGTATGGGATTTACTAGGACTGATGGTGGTTGGATTAAGGGTGCAGAAGAGAGAGTTGAGGACAGAGCTGAGGAAGAAGGTCCTCCATCACCTCTCCATGATATCAGGGCAGCGTCTCCAGACATTTAGTTTGTTTCAGATCCCGAGGCTGGCCCATCAGAGTCTACTAGGAGGCACACTCCAGTTCAGCAACCAGACAGTAGAGCACTTCCCTCAGAGATCAGATTGGCTGATGACCAGACTGAGATGATTTCTCAGTGTGTGGCTTCCTTGCTTTCTCGATAGTGGGGCACTTCAGCTTTTGCACTGGGATCCACATCATTTGATGCATCTGATTAGACCTTGATTCCTCACATCTCCACTATCTTCCAGATGATCTCAGATCAGTCAGCTCGCATTCAGCAGCTTGAGGGTTATATATTGAGACTGACTGAGAGAGTACTTGACTTGCAGGGGCAAGTGTTAGCTCTGACCCATCCACAGCCATAAGAGTGCACTACTGAGGTCTCAGACCTATCTATGGAGGCAGCCAGACTTAGAGGAGTATTGAAGAGTGGATTTGATTTTTTGAGGAGAGAGATCAGAGGCTCTAGTGAGCATGCATCCACCCAGTTCACTGCACTGCTACAGTCTGTTTCGAGAGCTCTGAACCTTCTAGACACCATCAGGCTCTCTCTTGCAGTTCAGTCTGTTGCTTCTCAGCCTTCAGGATCATCTCGCCCACCTACTCGTGCCAGCACCTCCACTCGTGGCAGAGGCAGATGGGGTAGAGGATGAGTTCTTGGTCGTGATCCTTCACTCCCCACCCTATCTCCGATACATCTGACTCTGATCCATCCAGTCATGAGCTATACTAGATCCTTGTTGTTAGTCTTGTCTTTAGTCTCTTTCAAGGATCTATCTTTTGGGCTATGTAATTGTTATAGCCCAAGCCTAACAAATCTCAGCCCACCAAAGCCCAAAATAAAATATAAAAAATAAAAAAAATTGGAAAGAAGACTCCCGATAGGAGTTTTCTTCTCCGGCGAGACCAGGCAAATCGAGAATCCTAGGACCTCTCGGAGTCCTAGAGTCCTCTATAAGAAGACCTCCTCTTTTCCTAGAAACCCAACATCGGCCCCTTTCCTCTCTCTTTCTCCCTATTTTTCCCGATCGGAGCCGCGGACACCGTTTTGATTCTCACCGTGATTGCCCGCCGGTGGGGTCACCGGAGGCTGAGGTGAGTCTTCCTCTTCTTCCCCTCTTCCTTCTCCTTCCTCCCATGCCCTTGTGCGTAGCTGCCGGCAATGGGAGTCACCGATTTTCGATCGAAAAAAGGGACCTCTGTTTTGGTCTCTTTTTCCTGTGGATTTTCTGACACTGGCAATCGCAATCGATCAACGGCCATACCTCTCTGTGACCGGGGGAATGGCCCCCCTCTACCGCCGGCCTCCACCGTGTGGCCATGGCCTGAACGGCCCGGCACAAGGAGGGTACCGCCGTCCCCTGTTCGACCTGGAAGATGCCCAAGAAAAAAAAAAGAAGAAAAGAGAAAGAAGAAGAAAAAGGGAAAAAGAAAATAAAAGGAAAGAAAAAAGAAGAAAAAGAAGAAAAAGAAAAGAAAAGAAAAGAAAAAAAAATAAAAATAAAAATAAATATATATATATATTTATATATATATATAAATAAATAAATAAATAAAAAATAATAATAATAATAATAAATGATGAGAGAGAGAGTTTCTCTCTCTTCTCTCTCTTCTTTTAGTCTGAACCATTACTTTCTCTCTCTGAAATTGAATTTTCTCTCTCTACTTTCTCTCTCTAGAATTTTCTCTCTCTAGGTTATTTCTCTCTCTTGATGGATTTCTCTCTCTCTAAAGTTATTCCTCTAGGATTAGCGTAGTGGAAGGCTTCATCTGATGATTTTGATCGAGTTTAGGGAAGAGTCTGATTTTAAGTGAGGTTTTGATTTGGGATCTGTTTAGACTGAATTTTGAATTAAAATTAATATAAAAAATATAATTTTGGATAATAGGCATGGAAGAATCTCCTAGAAGTTAGTCGATCTGTTCATTCAGTGCTCCGTGAAAAGTAAGTAATGAATCATCTTCTCGAGATATTCCATATTTATTCTGAAAATAAATAATTATTCTCTAAAATTATGCATGATTTATGAAATTATGTTTTGAAAGAAAAGTACTTTTGAAATATTATGGTATGTCGATTATGAACACATTCAGTGAAAAATTATGATATATTATGATACAAAGTGTTTTGATACAGATCGAATTTATGCTCTCAACCTAACTATGTTTCAGTGGGCCTCGCCAATAGGGATTATACGTTGGTACTCAGTGGACCCTGCCAGTAGGGGTTGTGCGCTGGTATTTGTGGACCCTACCAGTGGGGGTTGTGCGCTGGTGTTTGTGGACCCTGCCAGTGGGGGTTGTGCGCTGGTATTCTATGGACCCCGCCAATGGGGGTTAAACGTTGGTCATAGTCAAGGCTGTTGAGTTACGAGTATTTTTTAATCGAATTCAAATTTATGATTATATTATATGTGAATATTTAAAAATATTAGATTTATATTAAATCAGTATGAAATATTTTTTTTGTTATTTACAGTATTATTCTTAAAAATTATATAATATCTGAAATATCTGGTAGAGATACTTGTTACTTACTGGGCTGTCTAGCTCACTACTTTTCTTTCTATTTTTCATATTCAGATAATTAAATTCGAGCGTGGGAAGAAATATTGAGACAGAGCTTTTAGAGGCGAGATTTAGCATTGTCAACTTCAATAAACTTAGATTTATTATTTTATTTTTAGTAAAATTTTATTGAATGTAAGATATTTGATTTAATTACTTGAATTAAAGTTGAAAAATAATTATTTGAATTTATTCCACTGTGATGCATTGATATCGTGATGAGATGCCTTGCATGCTTATGGAGTGAGTTCTTCATAAGTATGCGGCGGTTGCCGTGATCCTCGATTCACGATCTCGGGTCAGGGGCGTGACAATTAATATGGTATCAGAGCATAAGTGGATAAATTATGACACATAAAATTTGACATAGTATGAGTGTAGGTGGGTAAACATTAAGAATATTGGGACGTTAAAGTATGAGCATCATAATAAATCTATCCTAACAAATAGATAAATGAATCTAATAAGATTTTACTACTACAAAGTTACCATGCCTCCCCGTAGAATGACAAGAACTACTCAAGGAATTGCAAGAGAGACATCACAACCACGAGATGGTAGCACTCCCCATCTGATCAGTGGCACCCCTCAGGAGGAGGGAGTCGTGGATCCTAATGGGAGTACTTCGAGAGCACGTCAAGAACCAGATATGGCTCAGTTAATGCAGACCCTAATCAGGATGGTACAAGCGCAACAACAAATATAGCAGCAAATATTTGAACAACAGCAGATACAACGAGATACACAACAACATCAGCATCCACCACCACAACATGGAAAGCAACCAGTACAACGGAACAATATTTTAGAATTTAAAAAGCTTGCTCCTCCAGCTTTCAAGGGGACTACTGAACCTTTGGAGGCTGATAACTGGATAATGGAGATGGAGAAGGCCTTCGCTGTCCAAGAGTGTCTTGATGAAGAAAAGATTCGATACGTAGCTTATTTACTACAAGGAGAAGCATACAACTGGTGTCAGTGACTACAGCGCAAGTATGAACAAGATGGCGAAATACTTACCTGGGAAAGATTTTGGATTGCATTCTATGATCAGTATTTTTCTCAGAGTATAAGGATCCAGAAAGAGCAAGAGTTTATTTATTTGAAGCAAAAGGGTATGAGTGTGACTGAATATGAAGCAAAATTTACAGAGTTAGCAAAATTTGCTCCGAGATTAGTGGATGGTGAGCAAGAACGTGTTCACAAGTTCGAGATGGGACTGAGAACTGAAATTCGAAAACAAGTGGTTCCATATGAATTGACAACTTATGCAGATGTGCTAAACAAAGCACTGATAATTGAAAGGGAAGTCAATGAAGAATGCATGGAAAGAGAAAGAAAGCAAAGAAAGAGAGCAAAATCAAATGATACACAAGGGCAGAATAATAAAAACATCAAAAGATCAGCTAAGGAAGCAGTAGACAATAAGACTCAACAAATTGATGGTGAGCCGTGCTCCAGATGTGGCAAAAATCATGCAGACAAGGATTGCTATTGGAATACAGGTGCTTGTTTCAAATGTGGTCAGATGGATCATAAAATTGCTAGCTGCCCGCTAAATATAGAAAATCAAGTTGGCCAAAGAACTTATAAAGGACAACATAAGGGTGGTGGACAGATTTCTAAAACCCAGGAAAGAATGTATGCGCTTACTCAACAGAATGCACAGGCTTCCAATACAATGGTGACAGGTATGAAAAATTTCGAGGATGAAATTTTTTTTTAGGGGTGAAGAATGTTATAGCCCAAGCCCAACAAATCTCATCCCACCAAAGCCCAAAATAAAAAAAAAAATAGAAAAAATCAGGAAGAAGACTCCCGATAGGAGTCTTCTTCTCCGGCGAGATCAGGCAAATTGGGAATCCTAGGACCTCTCGGAGTCCTAGGGTCCTCTATAAGAAGACCTCCTCTTTTCCTAAAAACCAACATCGGCCCCCTTCCTCTCTCTTTCTCCCTGTTTTTCCCGATCGGAGCCGCGGACACCATTTTGATTCTCGTCGTGATTGCCCGCCGGTGGGGTCACCGGAGGTCGAGATGCGTCTTCCTCTTCTTCCCCTCTTTCTTCCCCTTCCTCCCGTGCCCTTGTGCGCGGCTACCGGCAACGAGAGTCACCGATTTTCGGTCGGAAAAAGGGACCTCTATTTTGGTCTCTTTTTTTCGTGGATTTTTCGGCACCGACGATCGCAATCGACCGCCGGCCATACCTCTCTGTGATCGGAGGAATGGACCCCTCTGCCGTCGGCCTCCACCGCGGCGGTCGTGGCCTGAACGGCCCAGCACAAGGAGGGGACCGCCGTCCCCTGTTCGGCCTGGAAGAAGCCCAAGAAAAAAAAAAAAGAAGAAAAGAGAAAGAAGAAGAAAAAGAGAAAAAGAAAAGAAAAGGAAAGAAAAAAGAAGAAAAAGAAGAAAAAGAAAAGAAAAAAAGAAAAAAAATAAAAATAAAAAAAATATATATATTTATATATATAAATAAATAAATAAATAAAATAATAATAATAATAATAAATGATGAGAGAGAGAGTTTCTCTCTTTTCTCTCTCTTCTTTCAGTCTGAACCCTTTCTCTCTCTGAAATTAAACTTTCTCTCTCTACTTTTTCTCTCTAAAATTTTCTCTCTCTAGGTTGTTTCTCTCTCTTGATGGATTTCTCTCTCTCTAAAGTTATTCCTCTAGGATTAGCGTAGTGGAAGGCTTCATCTGATGATTTTGATCGAGTTTAGGGAAGAGTCTGATTTTAAGTGAGGTTTTGATTTGGGATCTGTTTAGATTGAATTTTGAATTAAAATTAATGTAAAAAATATAATTTTGGATAGTAGGCACGGAAGAATCTCCTAGAAGTTAGTCGATCTGTTCATTCAGTGCTCTGTGAAAAGTAAGTAATGAATCATCTTCTCGAGATATTCCATATTTATTCTGAAAATAAATAATTATTCTCTGAAATTATGCATGATTTATGAAATTATGTTTTGAAAGAAAAGTGCTTTTGAAATATTATGGTATGTCGATTATGAACACGTTCAGTGAAAAATTATGATATATTATGATACAAAGTGTTTTGATACAGATCGAATTTATGCTCTCAGCCTAACTATGTTTCAGTGGGCCCCGCCAATAGGGATTATACATTGGTACTCAGTGGACCCTGCGAGTGGGGGTTGCGCGCTGGTATTTGTGGACTCTGCCAGTGGGGGTTGTGCGCTGGTATTCTATGGACCCCGCCAATGGAGGTTAAACGTTGGTCATAGTCAAGGCTGTTGAGTTACGAGTGTTTTTGAATCGAATTCGAATTTATGATTATATTATATGTGAATATTTGAAAATATTGGATTTGTATTAAATCAGTATGAAATATATTTTTATGTTATTTGCAGCATTGTTCTTGAAAATTATATAATATCTGAAATATCTGGTAGAGATACTTGTTACTTACTGGGCTGTCTAGCTCACTATTTTTCTTTCTATTTTTCAGATTCAGATAATTAAATTTGAGCGTGGGAAGAAATATTGGGACAGAGCTTTTAGAGGCGAGATTTAGCATTGTCAACTTCAATAAACTTAGATTTATTATTTTATTTTTAGTAAAATTTTATTGGATGTAAGATATTTGATTTAATTACTTGAATTAAAGTTGAAGAATAATTATTTGAATTTATTCCACTGTGATGCATTGATATCGTGATGAGATGCCTTGCATGCTTATGGAGAGAGTTCTTCATAAGTATGCGGTGGTTGCCGCGACCCTCGATTCACGATCTCAGGTCGGGGGCGTGACAGTAATGATGTTGACTGATTGACTTTTATATTTTGGTATATGTATGGGAACAACTATATGGTATCAGTCACTTTTTGATTATATATATATCTACTCTTTGAGTTACTTTCAATTATGTGCATGCTTAAAATACTATGAATTGCTATTTCATATCTATGATATCCAATGGTATATTCTTTTATGATTGCTGTATTCAGGGGGAGTAAACATTAATGCTAGTAAAATTACTGTTAGTAAAAGAAGCTAAAGAAGTAACATTCGTAAAATTAATTCCATCAAAAGAAAGAAAAAGAGAAACCGTATTCAAAGAAAAAGGGGGAGTAAACAATATTTTTTGTTGATGCTGTCAAAAAGGGGGAGAAATTAAAGAATCAAAAGCAGATTAATAAAAGAATTAAAAGCAAAATGAGTAAATTATTAAGCAAAAGCAAATGAGCAAACTTTAAAATTAATTCTTAGACATGCTCTCATACCAAAATTAAATAATCAAATGAGAATGAGCAAATTTTCAAGATGCTAAGCAATTTGAAAAACAAGCAAATGAGCAAATGAGATATTTTCAAATGAGCAATTTTTAAAATTCTTAGGCAAATTCGGCTTTGCTCTGATAACAAAAATAAATTTTGCTCTGATACCAAAATCACATAATCAAATGAGTAAATTTTTAAATTATTAAGCAATAGGCAAATTGTTTATGCAAATGAGCAACATAAGCAAATGGGCACATGTATTACGTGCCAAAGAATCAATCTTCTTTTCAAGCAAATGCACTTATAAGTAATTTTCAATTTGGTAGCAAATTTTCTATTTATCTTCAAAACTACCTATAATATATTTCTTTAAAATTCATGCTCATTGTTTCTTATATATGCTTTTGTTCAAATATTTTGTCATCATCAAAAAGAGGGAGACTATTGCTTCTTGGATTGATTTTGATGATTACAAAGCATTTGAAGGAGTACTAATGATTTTCGCTTGAAAAAGACTTATTGCTTTTCAAGGGCAAAATCATAATTTTATCAAACCCTGATTTGAAAGCATCAAGTGATAGAACAAAAGATTTGTGATCCATTGGTAAAAATTTTATTATTTTTGGACTTATATTTTGAAAGATATTCATGTTTGAAAAATATGAGTCGACCCATGAGTCGACTCATGACATATGAGATGATTGGCATGCAGAATTTTTGGCCGGCACAGACTTGGCACACCCTGTGAGTCGACCCATGAGTCGACTCCCAACACAGACTTGGCACACCCTGTGAGTCGACCCATGAGTCGACTCCCAAGGCATGAGTCGACCCATGAGTCGACCTCTGCTGTTTTGAGGCCAAATTTACAGAACCTTGGATTTCTGGTGATTTTCTGGTGTTCTTCCACAGAGGTCGACCCATGAGTCGACCCCCAGGCATGAGTCGACTCATGAGTCGACCCCTGTGATGGGATTGTTCCACAACGGCTAGTTTTTAACCCATTTTAAGTGCTATTAATGCTCATTTAATGTGGTCTAACGGCTCTATTTTAGCCCAGAATATTTTTCATCATTTTTTGAAGCTATAAAAGGGACAAATAGATGGGAATCATTAAGTAGAATCAAAAAGAGAGATTTTGAAAAGAGAATTTCAAGCTAACTTTTCAGTCCTAAGTAAGAGCTCACTCAAAGCATTCAAGAAGCCTTTAATCCAAGCTCACCAACTCCTCAAGTGTACATTCAAGTCTCCAACCACCTTGAGGAAATCAAAAAGGGACTTCTTCTCTTTGAGTAAAGTGTATTTAAAGTCTTATTCGCTCATTAAAGGAGCTTTCTTTGTACTTTTTATGCTATTCATTGTTATACTCTGTTTGAGTTATTATTTTTATTTTGGAAGGATTTCAAAATAAGGGAAGGTTGATCCGAACCTTGAATCGGAGTGTATTGGGTTGGCTTGTACCCGAGAAATATGTGGACTAGTTTAGGATAGCTAGAGTCAGAGTTTCTGATGTTTGTATTCAGGTTGAATACAAGTTAGTGGATTGGAATTCCCAAGTAGGAGCTTGGGGAGTGGATGTAGGTGCAAGGTTGGCACCGAACCACTATAAATCTTTTTGTTTGTGTTGAGCCTAATTGCTCTACTTTAGAACTTTCTTATTCATTTGCATTCTTGTATTTAATCTTTAACCTTGAATCAACTATACTCTTCTTATTTATTTAGCTATTGTTAAACATTTTTCATAAGACTTAAGTTAAGCTTAAATTTTTTAGAAATCCAATTCACCCCCCCTCTTGGGTTGCATAGCTGGGCAACACTAATGAAACATAAGTCTGAAGCCTTTGAAAGGTTTAAAGAATTCAGACATGAGGTAGAAAAATAAATAAGAAAGCCCATTAAGGTTCTTCGATCAGATCAAGGAGGTGAATACCTTAGTCGGGAGTTCCTAGACTATCTTAAGGACAATGACATAGTCTCTCAATGGACTCCACCTGGAACGTCACAACTCAACGGGGTTTCAAAATGGAGAAATCAGACCCTATTAGATATGGTCCGTTCCATGATGAGCTTCACAGACCTCCCTGAGTTTCTTTGGAGATATTATCTCATGACAGCAATATATGTATTGAATAAGGTTCCATCTAAAACCATTTCTACCACACCATATGAGATATGGCATGGTAAGAAGCCAAGTTTGAATCATCTTAGAATTTAGGGTTGTCCGGCTCATGTCAAGAGACAGCAAGCGGACAAGTTAGAGTTCAGATCTTTTAGAGCTTGATTCATAGGATATCCTAAAGAGTCATTAGGATACTATTTCTATATTCCGAAAGACTACAATGTGATTGTGAGTCGAAATGCTATTTTTCTTGAAAAATAGTTTATTCAAGATGGTGGCATCGGAAGAATAATTAAGCTCAAGGAGAATATCTCCCAAGAGCAACGAGCTAAAGAACCTGAGGAACCAAATCAATCAGAACCAGTCCTAATACAACCTCTTCCACCTCGTAGATTGACTAGGGTTTTTCGTCCTCCTAAAAGGTACTTAGGTACCATACAAGAGGATATAGAGAAAATGTTCCTCACGAAAAATGGGACTCATGGTGATGATCCCAAGACCTATGATGAGACGATATCAGATATCGACTCTGAGAAATGATTAGAGGTAATTAGATCAAAAATTGACTTGATGCACTCAAACCAAGTCTGGACTTTGGTAGATTCACCTAAAGGTATTGTACCTATTGGGTGTAAATGGATCTTCAAGAGAAAGATAGGTGCAGATGGGAATGTAGAGATATTCAAGGCTAGACTCGTAGTGAAAGGTTATAGTCAGCATGAAGGCATTGACTATCAGGATACCTTCTTGCCCGTAGCCGTGCTAAAATCCATCCGTACATTGCTTGCTATTGCAGCCTATTTTGATTATGAAATATGGTAGATGGACGTGAAAATGGCGTTCTTAAATGGATATCTTGAGGAAGATATCTATATGGAATAGCCACTTGGTTTCACATCCAGTGATAATGATCACAAGGTCTGCAAGCTACAAAGATCCATTTATGGACTTAAGCAAGCATCTCAGAGCTGGAATACTCGTTTCAATGATGTGATCAAAACATTTGAATTCATCAAGAATGAGGAGAAACTATGTGTGTTCAAAAAGGTCAGTGGGAGCGCAATTGTCTTCCTCATATTGTACGTAGATGACATCCTCCTAATTGGGAATGACATTCCCATGTTGACCTCAGTCAAAGTATGGTTGTCTAAGGAGTTCTCTATGAAAGATCTAGGAGAGGCATCCTTTATACTGGGTATTAAGGTCTATAGAGATAGACCAAATAAGATGCTGGAACTTTCACAGAAGATGTACATAGAAGAGGTGCTAAAAAGGTTTAGCATGGAAAACTCCAAAAGAGATTTAGTACCTTTTAGACATGGCATTCATCTCTCCAAGAAAATGTGCCCTAGCACACCTGAGGAGATTGAACGCATGAGCAAGATCCCTTATGCTACCATAATAGGGAGCCTCATGTATGCCATGCTATGTACACGACCTGATATAGCTCATGCTATGAGTGTCACAAGCAGATATCAGTCAAATCCAGACGAAGAGCACTGGACTTCTATGAAATGTATCCTTAAGTACTTGAGAAGGACTAAGGATATGTTTCTAGTCTTTGGAAATGGAGAACTCCAGATTCAGGGATATACAGACTCAGATTTTATGTCTGATATGGATGATCAAAAGTCGACATCTGAGAGTCTGTTCATTTGCAATGGTGGTGCAGTTAGCTGGAAGAGTTCCAAGCAGACGGTGATTGCTGATTCCACCATGGAGGCAGAGTATATTGCTGCATCGGAAGCTGCGAAGGAGGCATTCTGGTACAAGAAGTTTACCGCAGAACTTAGAGTGATGTCATCGAATGCCATCCCTCTTTATTGCGACAATAATGGTGCCATAGCCCTAGCCAAGGAGCCAAGATCTCACCAGAAGTCCAAACACATCGAGTGGTGATTTCATCTGATCCATGATTACCTCGAAAAAGGTTATGTCGAGGTTAAGAGAGTCGACTCCACAGACAATGTGGCAGACCCACTGACAAAGCCATTAGGCCAGCAAAAGATCGAAGCCCACCTTGAGAAGATGGGACTTAGATATGTAGCCAATTGGCATTAGGTCAAGTGGGAGTTTATTAGATGTGTACCCTAGATGTCAGATTGGCTGACACATTCTTGTACAAATCTAAGGGCAAATTTATAATTTTGACTATGAATCAATAAATGGGTTATTCTTCTATCACATTGTGTACATTGTGTCTGTGATACATCCTTTGATTTAGTAGAAATGTTAATTCATATTTTCAAGAGTTGAAAATTTAAGACATGAATTTACATAACTAACTCATAAACAGCTCCTGACCATAGGATCATCATGAGGATGATGATCAATCTAGAAAGTTGGTGTATGATCGCTTCCTTAGGATAGATGTGTCTTGAGTCTACAGTGTGGAAATACCGAAGTGAGAGTATAGGTATTCATTGAGAACGAGAGTATTGAGCGTGACCATCTCGAATAGTCATAAGGAAGTCTATCTTCTCGCCGATGACTAGCTCGATGCTGCAGTTGTGTATCTAATTCTTTGACTTGAGGTGCATCGACAGTTCACCTTGAGTATGTTATAGTTTGACAACACCATAACTCGATCTCCTAGCCATTCGGAATCCTGAGCTGTATGTTGGCTGTAGTATATTAATTGAAGGAACTAGGTCGCACCAAGATGGGATCTATCAACCTCGGTAGATGAGAGAAGTAGTCCTATGGTGATCAAAAGATCGAGTCCTTAAGCCCATGGCCATGGTAGAGTGAAATAATGAAAAAGAGTTTTCCATTAGGGTTTCACATCGGACTCAGATCGATCGATTAACTTATATGACTGATGTTGGGTTTGACGAGTTTACCTTAACCCTAATTCAGTCGGGACTCATGATAGAGGAACTCAATCACACAGGTAGCTACACCGAGAGGTTCATCTTCAGTTCTGATAGGTTGGTACCATATACTGCTAGGTGTCACTGGTAGATTTTGGGAGCAATTAGAATGATCTTGATGATCGATCATTCTAATTGTCTGAATCAGAAGAGTTCTGGTCCATCGAAAGGAGTTTCGATGATGTCGATGATGAGATCACGACATGTCTCATTACCATACATAATTGAATCTAACTGGGTCACACTAATAAGGGTTAGGATCTGGATGTCATCAATTGGGATAGCCCAATTGATTTGGATTAGATCCAATTAGATTCAAGAAAATCATGCTAGCACACAATTGAGCCTAACTTTCTCCTCGTGTAATCTTTTCTATCTCGACTAAGTCAAATATGATTTGACTCACCCAAAAAATCTTGAGAAGGTTTCTCTTAGTCTAAATGAAGCTTGTCCAGCTCAGAAAAGTCTTATCTTAATTCATGAGATGAATTTAAGATAACACCTCCTAATTCCTGTCACCTGCCATTTTCATTTTAGGACATCTGTCAAATGTTGACATATGAGTCTTAAACTGAAGGCCACTTGGCAAGAGCTCATTGGAGAATTTTTGTAGAGTGTCCACATGCCAAATCCACATGAAATTGAGTGCCATAATCAGATTATGGCATGAGCCCAATTTGATTAAGTGGGCACCCCAAGTGGATAAGGATGGAGAGTCTTGATCAACATGGACTCTTGGATGCCACCTCCCTTGTGCTTATCCAAAGATGGTGCCAACATAGGAGAGAGAGTGGGGGTTCTTATCTGATGTAATCAGATGATATCACTCCACTAATCAAAATTTTTTTGGATTTATTAAAATTTTTTGATTGGTCGAATGATGTGGCACTACGCAGTGCAGCAGGGTCTATATAAACCCTGTCTGCACCTAGGATTTTAGAGATTCTTTTCCCTACCCAGCAAAAGCTAGCCACCCCTCCTCTTCTCCATGTCCTCCCTGGTGCTCTCTCTCCCCTCTTCACACCCAAAAGGTTGGGCGTCTATCTGGTGAAGGATCAAGGCATGGTGATGCCTTGAACAGGAAGGCTACAGGAGTTCTTCGACAAGCTGCTGCTCCAACTTCAGGAAGGCTTTTGAAGATCTTTCTAATCAGATTGAGTTCTAATTTTTGGAGCAAAAATTTAAGAGGAGAAGAAAGTCTAGATCCTACTCGAGTGGATACTGGTAGAGGCCAAGCGATTGTGTGGCTAAATCAGAACCTCAGGCTTGCTGCGATCATCTACAGGATAATCAGATTACCTTTGAGGTATTTTATATTTCCTCATATTTTTAGATTTATTTTAGAATTAATATCAGATAATAAAATTAGATCTAGAGATTTAGATCAGAAATAAATGTAGGATAATTTTTTTTTTAAAATTATTCTGCCCCAAATTTGATGAAATCTGGAAGATCCTAAAATGAAAAAGGCAATTTTTCCTTTCAAATATAATATACATAATCGACCCTACTACCGATGTATAGGGAATAGAACTCAAATTTCTCTTTTCTGGTGTTTTAGAAGATATCTTTTTAAAGAGATATATGCCTTGACTCATGGGTAAGTAACCTCTATTACTTCCATCCATGCTAAACTTTTTTAACACTAAATTTATGTACCTAGATTGGGACAAGCCTAATATCCTTTTAGATCTATCTTTATAGATCTTTATACCTATTATATAGGATGCTTCACCCAAATTCTTTATGGAAAACTTACTTGATAGCCATGTCTTGATTGATTGTAACATTGGGATATCATTTCCAATGAGAAGTATGTCATCCACATATAAAACTAAGAAGACAATGGCACTCCCACTAGTCTTCCTGTATACACAAGGTTCATCCATATTTTTGATAAAGCCAAACTCTTTGACTGTAACATTAAAGCAGATGTTCTAACTCCTCAAGGCCTGCTTTAATCCATAAATAGATTTTTTAAGCTTGCATACCTATTTTCCTCTCTCTTTTGAGAAAAATTCTTTTGGCTGAGACATGTAAACCTCTTCCTCAAGATAACCATTAAGGAAGGCAATTTTCACATCCATTTATCAAATCTCATAATCATGGTATGCTACTATTGTAAGCATAATCCATATAGGTTTGAGCATGGCAACAGATGAAAATATTTTATCATAATCAATACTTTGTTTTTGCCTGAAATCTTTAGCCACCAATCTGGCTTTATAAGTTTCAACTTGGCCATCTGCTCCAATCTTTTTCTTATAGACCCATTTGCATCTAATAGGGGTCACACCCTCTGGTGTATCAACCAAAGTCCAAACTTGGTTGGAGTACATAGAGTCTATTTTGAATTTCATAGCCTCTAGCCATTTGTCTGAATCCCTACTCATGATGGCTTCCGTATAGGTCAAAGGTTCATCATCTTAATGATGTAGACTTTATTATTCTCAATAACGAATCCATACTTTAGAGGTGCATTTCGCACTCTATCCAACCTTCAAAGAGGAGGTGTATTTTATGGTTGTACCTTATCAATGGATATTCCTGATTGAGAAAAATCTTGTACTTGCATTTGTAGGTCTTGAACTTCTTCAAGTTTAATTTTCTTTCCACTGCCACTTTCTAGGATAAACTCTTTTTTCATAAAAGTGACATGTTTACTGACAAACATCTTTTGTTCAGTAGAGTGGTAAAAGAGGTATCCTATACTCTCTTTAGAATAATCTATAAATAAGTATTTATCTGTCCTAGCACTCAGCTTATGTCCAAAGTTTCTTTTAACATAAACTGGACAACCTCATATCTTAAGATACTTAAGATTAGGCTTCTTTCCTCTCCATATCGCATATAAAGTGCTTGGCATAAATTTTGAAGGTACTCGATTTAGGATATCGACAGTAGTTTTTAGGGCATATCTTCAGAAAAAAATAGATAAGTCTGTGAGGCACATTATAGACCGCACCATATCTAATAAAATATGATTCCTCCTTTTTGCTATACCATTTAACTATTGTGTATAAAGAGGGATCCACTCTGAGAGAATTCAATTTTTTTTAAGATGATCTAGAAACTCATTGGATTAGTATTCTCCTTCTCAATTGGATCAAAAGATTTTAATATTTTTTTCAGTTTATTTCTTGACCATACTTTGATACTCTTTAAATTTATCAAAGACCTCGGATTTATATTTCATAAGATACGCATATCCAATCCTAGATAAATCATCAGTGAATGTTATAAAATAAGAGTATCCTCTTCTAGCTTCTGTTGTCATAGGACCACATATATCAGTATGTACAAGTCCTAATAGCTCACTTGTCCTTTCTCCATATCCACTACATGGAGTCTTGGTTATTTTACCCATAAGAAAGATTCACAAGTTCCTAATGATTCATAATTATAAAGATCAAAGAACTCTTCTTTGTATAACTTGTTAATTCTCATCTCACTTATATAACCAAGTTGACAATGCCAAAGTAAAGTATTATTTATCTCTTCTCTCTTTCATTTTTTGCTTTCATCAATATAAAAAATATGGTCATTAGGTAGAATCAGAAGATCATTATTAATAACATCATGACAAAAAAATTTATTAGAAAAAGAAATGGATCAACTATTATTTTTTTTATTAATTTCAAAATCTCGTTGCAACAGCAATGGTACAGAAATAATATTTCTAATGATCTTAGACATATAATAACAGTTTTCTAGCTCTAAGATCTTCTCACTAGGTAACTTCAATATATATATCCCTACAGCCTCTACTTAGATGGACTCTCCTTCAGTGCCATAGAAATCGAAGTCACTCTTCTTCATCACTCTAATGTTCTGCAGCCCCTGCAATATCTTGCATATATGAGAATCATAGGCAGTATCCAATACCCAAGAGTTTGAATTGAAAGAATTTAATGATAAAATTGTATGTATCTCATACATACCTTTTGGTGCATCACTTGCACCAGCTTTTACAGTTGCAAGATATAACTTGCAATTCCTCTTCTAGTGTCCTGCCTTACCGCAGTAAAAGCAGGTACCCTGTACGTAGATTTTCTTTCCCTTTTTCTTCATCTTGCCACCCTTAGGATTCAGTGCTTTCTTTGAACCCTTAAAGCCTGACTTCTTCTTAGAGGTTTTACCCATAAAAAGTGGAGCCTTTTCTTTCTTTATGTGGCTCTCAGCTGTCTTGAGAATGTTTAACAGCTCAGGTAAGGAGGTATTCAGTTTGTTCATTTGATAGTTCATGACAAAGTGAGCGAACAACTTAGAGAGAGATTACAGGATCAAATTCTGACTTAATTCTCCATCCATCACAAAACTCAATTGACCCAATCTGGTGATCAGGTCAATGACCTTCAGGATATGATCTTGTATGAATGATCCCTCAATCATTTTAGCATGAAATAATTGCTTAGATATATCTAACTGTCCTATTCTGTTCCCCATACAACTCTTTAAGATTGAGTATGGATTGAGTATCCATGCTTTCATGCTGCTTCTATAATTTATTGCTCATAGAGGCTAGTATGATGCACTTGATAATTAAACTATCATTTTTCTACATCCTGTATGTAGATACCTCCTCCTTTGTGGTATCATCCCCAACCTCTTGTGGTTTAGAGACATCAAGAATATAGAAGGACTTTTTCTGAGTGAGTATGATCTTTAAATTTTTCAACTAGTTTACATAATTGAGACCGATCAACTTGTTGAAATCTAAGATTCTTCATAATGATAATGAAAATGCCATTTATAGAATTTAATCTATAATGAATAAAGAACATCACATAAGCAAACAACTCATGTTGACTTACATAATTAAATAAGGTCTTTAGAATTAATTGTGCCTCCTACTATTTTATCAAACATTATAACCCTCTACTATGATGAACGAGATATATATTGTATATTTATTCTAGTGGGATGGAGACCCTAATTCCTCAAAATGATCTTGTGTTAACACAACAAACCATTATGAGTTCATAGATAGAAAACTCTTTCTAATTGCATCTCATGCAATTTTCAATATCATATCTTGACCTCTAAAATATTATTAGCCTTGTGGTAATACAACAAGCTATAATATTCTGGTTAAGTAAGATCCTTCATTTCAATATGGTCAAATTTGAATATAACTGCCCTTGTGGTAATACAACAAAGCAGTATATCTAAAATTACTGTAAGTATTTTTTATGTACCAGGATTATGTTATATCAATTCTTATGATAAGCTTTGTGGTAACACAACAAGTTAGCCATAGTTCATGATGTAACATTAACCTAGTATGAAGGAAGGTCCCTAGTAGTGTTTTTAACATTAGAATTTTTTCAATATTAAGATCGCTTAATCAAATTGGCCAGATAAGTATGGTGGGGGTCCCCCCCATTATTTTTCTTAGACATCAATAAATTGATCAAGTCATACAATGAAATCAATTAAAAAATCACCTTTAGCACTTTTTTAGACACCAATTGATCAATTGATTAAGAATCGGTTAACCCATAGTTACATATCACTACCACTTAATATAATTTTTAATGAGGGCTTCTTTGATCTCATGCATATTTTAACTATATAATACTAATTTATACTAATATATATCAGTATTAAAATATTCTATATGTGCAAGTATAACATATATACTTTCATCATCTTAGGACAACCTTGCAGCATAACCCCATTATGCTAGGACAACCTTATGTTAGGATAATGAAGTGATGGATCATATATGCATCAATTTATATCATCATATAAAAGCATAATTAATGGTATAATTGATTTTATAGCATGAATTATGATATACATCACATAAATATTATGTATATATGATTGAACCAAACAAGACTGGCACTGATACCACTTCAGGATTTCAGGGTGGACATGCACAGCGAAAGCATAACGGATTTCAAAAATTTAAATTAAAAAATTTTAAATATTAAACTCATAAATTAGTATATTTTTGATGATTAACAATCATATAACATATATTCATAATAAAATTCAAGCTATAGAAGAATATCTAGAATATTTATTCTAAATTTCGGCAGAACCTCCACCAGGCGTCCAAGTATTCGCCATCCAACGATAATCCACACAGAGCTATGATCAGGACACCAACTCTTTAAGATAATTTCTCCTCCAAAATTCTCAATCTAAGAATTTTTTTGGGTAGCAGGACCTCAAGACCTTCTTCCTCTTCCCCTAGCCTTCCTATCTCCTACCTTTCTTCTCTCCTTGTCTTTCTTAAATCTCTTGCTAGGCTCTTATCCTAAAATCGGACTTGTCCTTACTATTTTTAGACTTATCCTAATAAAAGAAGGAAGAGACTAATTGGATAATAGGGAGATTATGTAAAAAAGAAGAGATAGGAATGAGAGATCTGAATGAAACAAATCACCGGTGCAACCCCTTTAAATAGTTAGTGATGGGATGCCTATGGATTTGTCTCACGCCCTCTCCACGCGCCATCTCACATCTCTTAAAATTATCTCATACCCCAAGCTAATTTTTCATACCCATCAGGAAGCTTCTGACATATGGCAATCATTAAGAAAATATCTAAGAGATGCTTCGTGCAGAAGGACTCTTCGAAATATTTTTTCTCGATGATTCTTCGATGCGTCGCACAGCTTCCCATCATGTAATTTTTCTCCACCATACATCAGTGAACTTTACCCATCCAATGGACAAAAATGTAGGTGCTAACTTGTTGATGGCATGAAAAAAACCTAAGATTAAAAGGTGGCATGACAATTGGATTAGAGTCCTTAACAAGATGGACTCTTGGTTAGGCGCATGGATAGATTAGGCTAGTTTTCAAAGTTCAACCAATTTTCATAACTAAACTAAAAGGTGATTAATCCATAGAAGGACTCTTATATACTAAAAATTAACTCAAGATTCTTCAAAAAAAATTTTCATCATAGAACAATTGGATAACATTAAGGAAGGGGCATCCCATTTCATGGGACGCCAACTCATGTTTTGCACACAAAATTGAATCCCATGCACAAGAAAAATTTTTGATGCATGGGGATCTAGTTACTTGGCTCCAAATCTTTGGTACGTGTAGCCAAGAGCTGACCCAACTCAAACCAAAAATTGATTTGAACTAATTTGGATCTAATTAGTCCAATCTAGAATCAATTTTGAACCTGATTCGAAATAAGGAGCTAGGATTTGCAACATATGCTAGCATGTCTATTTTGCAAATATGATCCTAATTATACCCCTGATCAATTCTCTTTGTATATGATCCATTGAATTTTACATCTAGCCAGCAGTGAATCTAAGTGTAAGTCGATCTGATTTGATTAGAATTTAATTTAATCAATCTAAATCCAATCGAGCTAATCCAATTTCTGCAATTAGAACTCTTTCTAATTAGTGATCGAATTAAACTTTTTAATTTGATCAAATTTATAAAATAAGATTGACATCTAGCAACATATTATGTCTACCTAAAAGATATAAAATTTTGATAAAAATATCAAAAAAATCCTTCAATGAAAAGTTACTGTGTAATTCGATCCTATGATCTTCTTGCACCCCAAATATGACTCTGGATATAGAATGATGTCAAATCCAATATCATACTCATATTTCTCTTAATCTTAAATAATAATTTGATTAATAAAATATTAAAAACTTTTTTTAATTTTTATTCTACTTTGATCAAAGACTTTTTGTATCATCAATCGATCAGAGCCTGTAGGATGCGAACTCCTCTTACCAGGAGTGGTCGATTCTATGTTGCCCTACTCACAACTTTTATATACATTCTGCCATATCCAGATCACCCCGTCCATGACTAAATCATGAATGAATATGAACCAAAATATAGATTCATGTATATAAGGTTCTATGGTAGTCTCAGATCAAAGGATTAAATGCACAACTTCCACTATAAGAAAACATCTTTTGACGGATAAGTAGATTCTATAAGATGTTTCTTAAATCAGATCAATTCAGTAAACTCATTCTCTAATGAGCACCCACATCCTTTTATTAGTATCTCACACAAGTGGCTTATGAGATCAGCCACGCTCTCCATCGAGCATACATAGGAAGTGTTAGTCTATCCGAAACATTGATCCCCTACTCAATGCTCCTATGACTAAAAATATTCTAAACCAAGCTTTTTAGGATTTTAGATCTCATAGCTATGATCTCGTCATAACCCTAAACCCATTATCCTAAAGCCAATTGTTGGCTGACACATTACATAATTTCAGGGCTTAAACTAGTACTTGAAATTTTTTTATTATCAATAAAGGGCTTTTTCATTTCAATCATGTTTATGTATCCATGATTTATCTTAAAAATTAATAAGATGATTTTTGTATATTCTTAAAGTATTAAGAATTTGAGACATACATTAATTAGTGATTAATTTCTAAATGCCCCCAATCAAAGTATTGTCATAGAGGATAGTGATCAATCTATTTAAGATCGATGCACAGTTCACCTCCCTTATGGGCAGATGAGTCTCGGATCTGTAGTATAGGGACACTAGGATAAAGGTGCGGGTGGTTGTTAGAGAATAACTTACACTGAGCGTGACCAACACAAGAACCACATGGATGTCTACTCACTCATTAGTGGTCTTCTCGATGCTGCAGTGGTGTGAGTGATCTTTTGACCGACAGTACCATTGGCTATTCACAATAAGGCTACTAGTGACTGTACATTTTTTTGATCCCTAGTCATTCATGTCCTTGCTGTGTATATTGGCTTCAGTAGGTTTAGGTTCATTATTTAGAGTAAGATGCACCTAGATAGAATCTATCGATCTTGGTAGAAAAAGAGAAGTTCTATGTAATTTATGAGATTAAGTTTAGAAAGTCTTTGGTCAAAGCAAGTATGAATACTGAAAAAAAATTTTTACAGGATTCACAAATGAACTCAAGTCAAGTCAATCTTAGATATAACTACTAATGGGGTTTGACAAGTTCTCCATAATCTCTGTCAAGTTGGAACTCACGATAGAAGGACTAAATCATACGATAACTGCACCTAGAGATTTATTTTTTTATTCTACTGGATTGCCACTACATACTGCTAGGTGTCACTGATGGATTGTGAGACTCATCGGGTGTCGTCTTGATGATCGATAATCTTCGAAGGATAGAATTGAAAAAATTACAATCCATCGAAAAGAATTATGATGTTATTATGATGGAGATCACAATATATCTCACTATCAAAAAGAATGAAATCTATGAGGCCACACATTAAGGAATTTAATCTTAAATTTATCAATTAGGCTTATAAAGTTTCAATTGGTTTAGGATTTATAAAAATTCTATTAGGTTTATGAGAACCATGCTAGCACACTGTTAAACCTAATTCTTCTCGGGACTTCGATTTGATCAAGTCCATAGCTTTGAACCTAACCTAAATCTATTTAGATTTAATTAAGCTCTTAATTGTGAGCCCAAGAAGATTTGATTAAGTCAGTTAGTTAGTATAATTATCCAAACATTATCTCTTCTTTATCTCCTAATTATCACTAAGTGTGCATGTGGAATAGATAGAAAGAGCTTTGAACCTAACCAAATCTATTTGGATTTAATTGAGCTCTTAATTATGAGCCCAAGAGGATTTGATTAAGTCAGTTAGTTAGTATAATTATCCTAACATTATCTCTTCTTTATCTCCTAATTATCTCTAAGTGTGCATGTGGAATAGATAGAAAGATGGGAGGCGCAATCTTCTCTTTTTAGCAAGACCAGGGGGTGCCAACCCCCTGGATTTGGCAAGTGGGCCTCACCCCCTTCTTGAGGTTTGTCATGGAGAAGAGAGAGTGGGGCTACACCCCCTCTCATTTGGCAAGAAACCCCTTAAGGGGCGCCAAGTGTTGGCGCCCCAAACAACCTGCCGTATAGAGATAAGGCACTCCTTGTACCTACCTAAAGGGGCTGATTATATGCCAATTATATCTAGTTTTAATTAGAATAAATCAGATTAAAAAGATAAAAAAAATTTATAAGATAAGGATCTACTTTTTTAAGATAATTGGATTCCTATAATGAGTCAGGGTCGTGCCTATATAAAGAGAATGTCTCTAGGATTTCTAAGTAATAGAGTTTCTGTGAAATAAATCTCTCTCACTCTCTCCCTTCTCCATGCCTCCTCTCCTCCCTCTATTCTCTTCCACATCCAAGGGTTGGGCATCCCCCTTTTCACATGCGAAGAGGTACTGGTGATTTATCTTCAAGAGCAAAGAATGAGAGGAAGAAGAAGAAGGCTGCAGATCAAGGAGTTGATCCCACAGTCCAGATCAAAGTGTTGATCTAAGATCTCAAGGCTAAGCTTCTTTTTGAAAGAAGATCCTACTATGAGGAGATCAGTTCGAGATGGATTTCAATGGATATCTGTAGAGGTCGAACATGTGTGTGGCTCAAGCATCTATGAATCCATGATCATTGGAAGCGATGAATATCTACCTGCGCTAAGGTATAGAGATTCAATCTCATACTTATCTCTAAATTTTAGATTATATATGTATTTTCTTCTGGGCTTGGGTAGGATTAGATTTAATCTTATGCATGTAGGGTTAAAGGGTTTAACCCATTTTATTTTTCACTATTTTTCAAAAACGTTTTGAAAATACACATGCTGCCTATCTGATTTTCTAATAGACCTAACCCTAATTCAATTAGATTAGGTCAGCCCAATTACACCAATTAATCAGAACTATTTCTAATGAATTTTTGAATTAAACTTCTTTAATTTCTATGAGTCTACAAGTCAAGATTGACATATAGCAATATGTCATGACTATCTAGAAGAGATAAAATTTGATGAAAATACCAAAATTATCCTTTAGTGATAAGTTATCATATAATTCAATCTTTCAGTTATACAACATCCCATATGAGCAATGAATATGAAATTATGTCAAAACCAAATGCTCATCTATATGTATCTCAATCAGAAAGTGATGATTTTGAAAGAATAATGCCCTACAAATCAATCACATATGGGATACGATAGGATATTTATTGTAATTTATCTTTCAGACTCATGTAATTGATATTTATATTATTAATAAAATAAATATTTTTATTTCATTATATACTGTATCTTATTATTTTTAAGATTATAATGAACCCCATAGGTCTAGACAATAGTTTTAGGGACGTGATGAGATCACGCTAGTAAGACCTAAATTCTTGATAGTCATAACCTAAAATATTCCTAGTCTTTGGTTCATTGAGTTGGGGATCAATGATACTAGTAAGACTGGCTTGTCCTATGTATGCTCAAAAATGAGGGTAGTTGATCTCACAACCACTTGTGTGGTTACACTAAAACAAGGATATGGATACTCATTAAAGAATGAGTTCACTGAATAGACCTATGAGAGAATAACAGATGAAATTTTATTTACATGTCAACTGATGATTCTCTAGTGAGAGTTGTGTAAGTGATCATTTGAGCTGAGATCACTATGGTACCTTATGTACATGGATCCATATTTTGGTTCACTTTTTAACTTGATTTTTTGATCCTTATGTGGGGTGTTTTGGATATGGTAAAGTGTGCATGGAAATTTTGAGTGATCAATAAGAGATCAGTCACTCCTAATAAAGGGAGCGAACATCTTATGTGATCTCATAGGTCTTGATTCGAAAGTCTTTGGTCTAAGTAGGATGATGATTAGAAAAATTTTTTTAATAATCATCAACTGAATCATCACCTTTAAATCGAGATACATAAAGATACATGATTGGATTTGACATATTTTCATGCCCACAGCTCATCTGGGATGTTGTTTATTTGAAGGATTGAATACACGATAACTTACCACTGAAAGATATTTTGATAATTTTTTATCAAAATTTTAAATCTTTTGAGTAGTCATGATACATTACTAGATGTCAATCTAGACTTGTGGATCCATCAAAATTAAAAAAGTTTAATTTTGGAATTAATTTGGAAGAGTTCAAGTTGATTGAGACTCTTCGGGTGACCTAATCTCATCGGATTAGGATTACATCGAAAGTGTTAGTCCACTGCTTGCTAGATTTGAGACCCAATGGGTCACACACTTTGAGATTTAATCTTAGTCTAATTTAATTAGAGTTTAATATAAACTTTATTAGTTAATTTGATATGCTAGCACATTGTATTAACATAAATTCTTAAATTGGTTGAGATCAAAGTGTTTGAGCTAACCTAGATCAGTTGCTTTTGACCTAATGGGATTGGGTAACTCTAGATTGGATCCTTATCCAACTTGAAATAGTTTCAAGTGGAGAAAGAATCTTCTATGTGAAGGAACCAGATCTAGGGTTTCAGGGTTAGATCTTGAAACTTTTTCAAGATCATACAGCGGAAGACTAAAATAAATCAAAATTTATTTTCTAAGATCAGAAAATCCCTAGATCTAAGATCTTATTACATGATTATTACATAGCATTAAATCAAAAATTAAAATATATATGAATATAGTATGAACTACATGTTGATCATATCAACATGTTTCTATACTAGCTACGTCTAATGTATGTATTAAATAATAGATTAGATCTATTACCTTGCAAGTTAGATGCTCTAACCTCGCTGATCCGGGCTTAAGGATGATGTTGCAAGCCGCACATGCGTCCGGTCTCTAGGAGTCGTCCATACGAGCCCACGAATCTCGATCAGAAGTCCTGCTTCAGGAAATCAGCACAGTATGCTAGTACTGCACTGATCCTTCTTTGATGGTTGATCAGGTGCCTCCTTCTTCTTGATTTGGACTCTTCCAAAGATAAAAAATAGAAGGAGGAGTTTCAGATCTGAGACACTCTCAGGAAACTCAAGATGGAGGGAGGAAAGATATGAAAACAAAAACCCTAGAAGAAGACCCTCTTCTTCTTCACGTTTTTCTCTCTAAATGCCCTAAGTTGTATCTTTTATATCTCCACGACCCAAAGGTATTTCTCTCTGATTTTTGGATGGTAGAAAGGTCTCTCAAATATCTATCTCCCCCTAAAATTTCATAAAGAAACTCATCTTATATAGAGAGATATAATAGAGTCCTTGTCTAGGTCAAACACCTAGTCAAGGCTTATCCAAACATGGCAAGTTAAGGGACGCCCAACTCTTGAGCACCTCCTCCATATTTTCGTACATAGATTACAAGAAAAGGGTGCATAATGTATACCCTAAAAGCAATGAAAATTCCAAAAAAAATTTGGATAAATTCGGTGCAAAATTGAAAGAGTTTTGGATTTCTAAAACTCTATCTCATAGAATTCAAAATCCAAACTTATTCCTTTTAGATTTGATCCAAACCACCTTCCATGTAAGAAAGAAGAGAGGAGACCTTTTGTGAACGTGGGAGAGATCTAAGAGAGGGCTTTTTTCGCACAAAATAAGTGGAGATTGGCATTGAATAAGAGAGAGGGCGTGGAGAAGGTTTATGTGGCGCAAGGTGGAATCCAAGTCCTACTAGGATTCTGTCTCATAACTTGTTTTAATTTGGTTTTCCAAATCAAATCAAATCAAAATTAGATCAACCTAATTAAAATAGGTTTTAACCCAATTAAAAACCTAATTTAATCAGATTAAATTAGATTTAAATCTGATTTAATTTTCTAATCAAATTAGAAATTAGATTGACCCAAGTCCTAGTTGAACTAGGACTAGTTTTTCCTTGCACTTGGCTTATCCAATAAACCAATTGGACTTGATCCAATCAAGCCCAAAATAAATCTAATTAAATCATATTTAATTAGAATTAATCTCAGTCCATTGACTTAATTAAATTAATCCAATTAGCAATCGAATTGCTAATCGATCCTCCTGCAACACTTGCACTGGGTTACATGTCAATCGTATTGATCATTTAACCCTAGAACGATTCTTAATCGTTGATCAACCATCTGATCGGATCATGAACTCTAATGTGTGTGACGTCATAGGTCCGAACCTAAGCTGGTAGCATAGGAACAAATTCCTATACCAATCGAAGTGACCATCTAGCAATGGTACCCGACGACCGGATAGGTCGAATGTGTAGAACAACATCCTTAGAACCCATGCAGATATAGTTTTCATATAATTCATCCCCTTGACCAAAATGATCATAGGACATCCCAGAGTTCAACTGTCAACTCTGATCAGGTTGTCCACATTGTATTTCAAAATATCAAATCCATCTGATGGATTACCCTGGCCAAGGTTTTGCTAAATTGAAATACAGCGACTCATTCTTCTCCAACTCTTGGAGTGGTCAATCCCATCTTGATCACACTCTGACTTCGCAAGTACTTGACTGTGCCCAGAAGCCTTCCATCCCTGAATTAGAAATTCAGTTAGTCCAGTACCAAAGCACAGTGAGTTGCTTGCAAGTCACTAAGGCGATCTCAAGTCTAAGGGACACTTATACCTATATCCCATCAGAGACATTTTCGACAGCAGAATGCTCTGGAGTTGGTCACGTTCAATGATGATGTACCCTTATATCTCACTTGTATGCCATACCAGTATCTCCACACTCTTTGGTTAGGAGGACAACCAACCCATATGGCCTACAGTGACCTATGCTCGATAGAAGCTGTCGTCCTTATTAACAGCCTATCATTTGGTCGTGAACAGTTTTAAGGACTAATCGATAAATCCTCTCTTTATCGAATCTAAATAGTCCTAAGGACTTCATCATAACAACGGAGTTCATTAGAAGATGAAAGCTTATGATGAAAATGCCAAATATATTTTATTTATTAACAAATCAATTACAATACTTGGTTGCTCAACCGTCAACAGCTTGACGATTGGCTTTTTGGGACACATTTCCCAACAACTCCCACTTGTCCTAAAGCCACTCGGCACAGTATCTAATACCCATCTTCGACTTGTGGTTGTTGAACTCCTTTATTGCCAAGGCTTTAGTGAAGGGGTCGGCTAGGTTCTCCTTTCCGTCGATCTTCTGAAGGTCGACGTCACCTCGATCCACGATCTCTCAGACCAGGTGGAAGCGGCGCAAGATGTGCTTCGTCCGCTGATGTACTTTGGGTTCCTTCGCCTGAGCTATGGCACCAGTGCTGTCGCAATAGAGCAGGACCGGACCATCGAGAGAGGGTGCTACTCCGAGCTCGTTGATGAATTTCCTCAGCCACACAGCCTCCTTCGCGGCATCTGATGCTGCGATATACTCCGCTTCACAAACAGAGTCTGCCACAGTATGCTGCTTGGAACTCTTCCAGCAGATGGCTCCACCATTCAGAGTAAAGATATAACCCGACACGCTCCTGCTGTTATCATGGTCAGATTGGAAGCTGGAGTCTGTGAACCCCACAAGTTTCAGATCTGACTCGCCATAAACCAACCATTGGTCCTTAGTATTTCTCAAATACTTAAGGATGGCTTTAACCACTTTCCAGTGATCTTCTCCAGGATCAGATTGGTATCTACTCACTACTCCTAGTGAGTATGCCACATCTGGTCTTGCACATGTCATGGCGTACATGATAGATCCCACGGCTGAAGCATATGGGACTCTACTCATACGCTCTCTCTCTTCAGGAGTTGTCAGACAATCCTTCTTAGAGAGAGAAATTCCATGGCCTATCGGTAGATAGCCCTTCTAGAAATTTTTCATGCTGAACCTCTTCAGCACAGTGTCTATGTACATGGACTGGGATAACCCAAGCATCCTTTTAGATCTATCCCTATAGATCTTCATCCCTAGGATGTAGGATGCTTCACCCAAGTCCTTCATGGAGAACTGTGATGACAACCAAACTTTTATTCCCTGTAGTGCGGGGATGTCATTCCCGATTAAGAGAATATCATCCACGTACAAGACAAAGAATACCACGACTGGACCATTTGCCCAATTATAGATGTAGGGCTCTTCTCCATTCTTAATAAAGCCATACGTTTTGATCACCTTATCAAAATGCATGTTCCAACTCCGAGAAGCTTGCTTCAATCCATAAATGGATCTCTGAAGCTTGCACACCTTGGATTCATCTGTGGATGTAAACCCTTCAGGTTGTATCATATACACCTCTTCAGTCAACTCTCCATTCAGGAAAGCTGTCTTTACATCCATCTGCCAGATCTCATAATCCAGATGGGCAGCTATTGCAAGCATTATCCAAATAGATTTGAGCATTGCCACAGGGAAAAATGTCTCGTCATAGTCAATACCATAACGTTGACGATACCCCTTGGCAACCAGACGGGCTTTATAGGTCTCCACCTTTCCATCTGCGCCCCTCTTCCTTTTGAAGACCCATTTACACCCAATGGGTTTAACCCCTTCAGGTGGGTCAACCAATGTCCATACATCGTTGACCTTCATGGACTCCATTTCGGATTTCATGGCTTCAAGCCATTTCTCGGAATCAGGTCTCTGCATAGCATCCATATAGGTGATCGGATCCTCATTATTCTCATCAAGTTCAATGGGATCACCGTCCCGGATCAAGAAACCATAGTATCTGTCCGGCTGATGCGGTACTCTACCGGATCGTCTTAATGGTACAGGTATATTGGGCTCCAGATCTGATCTAATCATATCCGACTCAGGTTCAGCTATTGGTGTCGGTCCTTCTACCTGTTGAACTTCATCAAGTTCAACCTTAGAGGCAACGGTTCCTTCACCAAGGAACTCCTTTTCTAAAAAGATTGCCTTAAGGCTAACGAACACCTTTTGTTCATCAGCATGGTAGAAAAAATATCCTTTTGTCTCTTTGGGATACCCTATGAATGAGCATTTGTCAGATCTAGGTCCAAGTTTGTCTGTGACTAATCGTTTGACATAGACCGGGCACCCTCAGACCCTAAGGTGTGAAAGTGCAGGCTTACGTCCCGTCCATATCTCATATGGAGTCTTAATTACAGACTTACTTGGAACCCTATTTAATAGATAACAGACCGATTCGAGTGCATATCCCCAGAAGGATATCGGCAAGCTAGCAAAATCCATCATGGATCGGACCATGTCTAACAGAGTCCGATTCCTCCTTTCAGACACACCATTATGCTGTGGTGTTCCTAGAGGAGTCCATTGGGAGAGAATCCCATTCTCTCCTAGATATGTGAGAAATTCACTAGAAAGGTATTCTCCTCCTCGATCAGATCGAAGAGTTTTAATACTCTTCCCAGTTTATTTTTCTACTTCACTTCGGAATCATTTGAATATTTCAAATGAATCCGACTTATATTTCATCAGATAGACATATCCATATCGGGATAGGTCATCCGTGAAAGTTATGAAGTAGAAATATCCACCTCTAGCACTGGTGCTCATGGGTCCGCATACATCAGTATGTACTAGGCCCAAGAGCTCAGTAGCTCTCTCACCTTTTCCAGTAAAAGTGACTTGGTCATTTTACCAAGAAGACAGGACTCACAGGTTGGAAGTGATTCACAATCACTAACATCGAGGATTCCCTCTTGAGTCAACCTGTTTATTCTGTTCTTATTTATATGACCTAGCCTACAGTGCCATAAGTAGATATCTGACACACTATCTAATCTAGGGTGCTTGCCAGTTGAATAGACTACATTAACAGGTTGTGATAACATATACACACCATTGTTCAAATGTCCACAAAAAATAGTAACACCATTCTCAATGATATTACAAATTTATTTCTTTATTGAAATTTCATAATCATTTTTGGCCAGAAGGCCTACAGAAATGACATTTAAAAAGAAACTGGGACAGAAATGACAATCATTAAGAACAACGATATGGGATTCAAATACAAGTTTCAAGATTCCTAATGCTAGAACTGAAACTGGTCTTCCATCTCCAACGTTCAGGAACCTCTCGCCTTGCTCGAATCTCCTACTGACCTGCAACCCCTGCAACGAATTGCAAATATGGTAAGGGCTATCGGTATCCAATACCCAGTCAATTATATCACAAATAGAGAAATTGCAAGGAGTTATCATATAAATACCTTGCCTAGCAACAACTTGCTGCTTTCTCTGCCTATTCGGGTCTAGGGAGGCAATGTACTAGGGACAGTTCCTCTTCCAGTGCCCCCGCTTCTTGCAAAAGAAGCATTCAGCTTGACTCTTATCGGGTTTGATCTTTTTGGTCTGAGACTGCACAGATGTCCCAGCCTGAACTTGCACCTTCTTCACTTTCTTCTTCTTGTTCTTCTTCCCTTTCTTAAAGGGTCGAGAACCAGAAGATGAACTTCCCACTAAGTTCACCGACTCCTTATGGAGTTGGTGATCTTTCTCAAAGTTCTGAAGTAACCCCAATAATCCGTGGTAGTTTACTTCAGGCTTTGTCATTCTATAATGAGTGAGGAATGGGAGATAAGACTTGGGCAGCGAGTTCAGTATTGCATCTTTCCCAAGCTGCTCATGCAAGGGAAAGCCGAGCTTGCTCAATCGTTCCATCAGCTTGATCATGTACAATATATGATCAGTGACAGAGGCACCATCCCGCATTTTGGCGTTGAAGATAGCACAACTAGTCTTGTGCCTCTCCACGTCATCGGGTGTGCCAAAGGCATCCTCCAACACTTGAAGCATGTCCTTTGGCTGAGCCGTCTCGAATCTGCGACTGAACTCGTCGCTCATAGTAGCCAGCATGATACAGCGCACCGTAGTCCGGTCACTGAGCCACTTCTGGTAAGTGTCTCTGACTGTTCCACGTGCATTGACAGCTGGCTCCTCAAGTGCAGGATCCATTATCACATATAGGATCCGTTCATGCTCTAGGACTATCTTCAACTTTCGATACCAGCTACCGAAATTGGGTCCCACCAACTTATCATTGTCCAACAATGATCGAAGCGATAGGGAAGTGGCCATATCTGCACAAAAGAGAACCATAACCTAATTAGTAATTGATTCATTAAACCTAAAGATTTGGACTTTAATCAAAAGGTTTCTCCCACTATTTTATTCGAATTGGTAGCCTCTACCTCCAACTCGAGGAATTACCCTAATTCCTCAGTGGGTACTAGAATCCACTTAGACTGCACACAAGCCCAACTTTGGTTGGTCAACCCATGTACATCTAAGGGTAGGTTCATAACCAATTGTTTCTCTAAACAATTTCTGGTAATTTTAATTTTGCCCCAGAAACCTAATCAGTAGGCTTTGGCCTCCACTGTAAGGATCCAGTTAGGTCCAACCATTAACATGATCATACTTGGTGTATCTAACCAACGAATGATTAAGCCCAACTTTGGTTGGCTCACCTAACCACCATTAGAGAGACACTTCCAAGTCATCATATGATGAGTGATAATTCCATTAGTCAACAAGCACCAGGCCTTTGGGTCTGCAATGATTATTGAGTTAATGGACTCATTATCAAACACCTTAATGGGAGGCTATGACTCAGTTATCTCCATAACTTTGTCATTTTAAGGACCTAATAATTTTAGAGGATTTAAATAATTTAGAGGATGAGGTCAGATGAACTAGCTTATCATGATCCTCCTACTGGCTTCACCAAGTCAGCTTAAGGGAGACCATTAAAGGGGCTGGTCTAGGAGCACCTAAATCAGTCACACTGATTTACCTAGCTGACATGGGTCAGCTCGAATAGTCAAGTGATCCGATCAAAACATAATTTCACCAAGAGGCCAGGTAAGTTCGATCAGTGGGAGGGTCTACCAAAGCTTGTCTTAGACACCATCAGAAATGGCCAGGTAAGCGGGCTCCCAATTAAAAACCACCAGTCTGGTTTACCTTAGACACCAACTGGTTTAATTAGTTTCGATTAGATCAACCTAACAGTTCGTGCTAGACCGCTTAGCCAAGAATCAAGTCCATTTGGTTCTCGTTAAAGACATGGACTTGACCAACTACAACTATTGTAATTGATCTAGAGAATCCTTGACCTAATCTAAGACAATAATTGATTAGATTTAGTCAATTCTCTAATTAAGTCCATCTTTAATCTAACCATAGGTCTAACCCAATTAATGGACCTAATTCCCACTAACCCATTAACCCAATGTGTTATGATTTGTGTCTTAGGTTCTTCAATTCACAATCCTAGAACCTAATCAAACAACTTCTTAATTCTTAATTAAGTTTTGGGCTGAGGGTTGGGTTCGGCTTTTCAAAAAAATAATTTTCATATTTGTAAAATAATTTTACAATATGATTCTACCAACCATATTGCATGTTTGATTCATAATCAAGATGCAAGTGAAATAAACATGAATCTACTTTAGATCTAATCTAAACAGGTTCATGTAATTGAAATAATTTCAACTTTAAACAATTTCTTTGCACAAAAATTATTAACAAAGAGATTTTATTTCAGATTTAAATATCTTTTAAATCTAATAAATCATAAATTTAATCTAGATCATATCTAATAAATTTATGATTAAAGATAGATCTACACAAACTAGGACAACCTTTGCACTGTAAGGGGTAAACCTTACAGCAGGACAACCTTGCAGTTTGTGATTGATCTAAAATTTTAATTTCAGATTTAATAATTAGATTATAAATTAAATCTAATCTAAAAATAATCTAAGCATGTATAAATAATCATGTAATAAAGAACCTAGGCTCTGATACCAATTGAAGGAACCAGATCTAGGGTTTCAGGGTTAGATCTTGAAACTTTTTCAAGATCATACAGCGGAAGACTAAAATAAATCAAAATTTATTTTCTAAGATCAGAAAATCCTTAGATCTAAGATCCTATTACATGATTATTATATAACATTAAATCAAAAATTAAAATATATATGAATATAGTATGAACTACATGTTGATCATATCAACATGTTTCTATACTAGCTACATCTAATGTATGTATTAAATAATAGATCAGATCTATTACCTTGCAAGTTAGATGCTCTAACCTCACTGATCCGGGCTTAAGGATGATGTTGCAAGCCGCACATGCGTCCGGCCTCTAGGAGTCATCCACACGAGCCCACGAATCTCGATCAGAAGTCCTGCTTCAGGAAATCAGCACAGTATGCTAGTACTGCGCTGATCCTTCTTTGATGGTTGATCAGGTGCCTCCTTCTTCTTGATTTGGACTCTTCTAAAGATGAAAAGTAGAAGGAGGAGTTTCAGATCTGAGACACTCTCAGGAAACTCAAGATGGAGGGAGGAAAGATATGAAAACAAAAACCCTAAAAGAAGACCCTCTTCTTCTTCACATTTTTCTCTCTAAATGCCCTAACTTGCATCTTTTATATCTCTACGACCCAAAGGTATTTCTCTCTGATTTTTGGATGGCAGAAAGGACTCTCAAATATATATCTCCCCATAAAATTTCATGAAGAAACTCATCTTATATAGATAGATATGATAGAGTCCTTGTCTAGGTCAAACACCTAGTCAAGGCTTATCCAAACATGGCAAGTTAAGGGACGCCCAACTCTTGAGCACCTCCTCCATATTTTCATACATGGATCATAAGAAAAAGGTACATAATGTATACCCTAAAATCCATGAAAATTCCAAAAAAAATTTGGATAAATTCGGTGCAAAATTGAAAGAGTTTTGGATTTCTAAAACTCTATCTCATAGAATTCGAAATCCAAACTTATTCCTTTTAGATTTGATCCAAACCACCTTCCATGTAAGAAAGAAGAGAGGAGACCTTTTGTGAACGTGGGAGAGATCTGGGAGAGGGCTTTTATCGCACAAAATAAGTGGAGATTGGCGTTGAATAAGAGAGAGGGCGTGGAGAAGGTTTATGTGGCGCAAGGTGGAATCCTAGTCCTACTAGGATTCTGTCTCATAACTTGTTTTAATTTGGTTTCCCAAATCAAATCAAATTAAAATTAGATCAACCTAATTAAAATAGGTTTTAACCCAATTAAGAACCTAATTTAATCAGATTAAATTAGATTTAAATCTGATTTAATTTTCTAATCAAATTAGAAATTAGATTGACCCAAGTCCTAGTTGAACTAGGACTAGTTTTTCCTTGCACTTGGCTTATCCAATAAACCAATTGAACTTGATCCAATCAAGCCCAAAATAAATCTAATTAAATAATATTTAATTAGACTTAATCTCAGCCCATTGGCTTAATCAAATTAAGCCAATTAGAAATCGAATTGCTAATCGATCCTCCTGCAACACTTGCACTAGGTTAAATGTCAATCGTATTGATCATTTAACCCTAGAATGATTCTTAATCGTTGATCAACCATCTGATCGGATCATGAACTCTAATGTGTATGACCTCATAGGTCTGAACCTAAGCCGGTAGTATAGGAATAAATTTCTATACCAATCGAAGTGACCATCTAGCAATGGTACCCGACGATCGGATAGGTCGAATGTATAGAACAACATCCTTAGAACCCATGCAGATATAGTTTTCATATAATTCATCCCCTTGACCAAAATGATCATAGGACATCCCAGAGTTCAACTGTCAACTCTGATCAGGTTGTCCACATTGTATTTCAAAATATCAAATCCATCTGATGGATTACCCTGGCCAAGGTTTTGCTAAATTGAAATACAACGACTCATTCTTCTCCAACTCTTGGAGTGGTCAATCCCATCTCGATCACACTCTGACTTCGCAAGTACTTGACTGTGCCCAGAAGCCTTCCATCCCTGAATTAGAAATTCAGTTAGTCCAGTACCAAAGCACAGTGAGTTGCTTGCAAGTCACTGAGGCGATCTCAAGTCTAAGGGACACTTATACCTATATCCCATCAGAGACATTCTCGACAGCAGAATGCTCTGGAGTTGGTCACGTTCAATGATGATGTACCCTTACATCTCACCTGTATGCCATACCAGTGTCTCCACACTCTTTGGTTAAGAGGACAACCAACCCATATGGCCTACAGCGACCTATGCTCGATAGAAGCTGTCGTCCTTATTAACAGCCTATCATTTGGTCGTGAACAGTTTTAAAGATTAATCGATAAATCCTCTCTTTATCGAATCTAAATAGTCCTAAGGACTTCATCATAACAACGGAGTTCATTAGAAGATGAAAGCTTATGATGAAAATGCCAAATATATTTTATTTATTAACAAATCAATTACAATACTTGGTTGCTCAACCGTCAACAGCTTGACGATTGACTTTTTGGGACACATTTCCTAACACTATGCCCACCAGAAGCGACACCAAAAATAAATGCCGCCCCACCTCAAATTAGCATGTGAAGTTGGAGAGTCCTTCTTCGTGAAAGCTCTTAACTATACACATTGCCTTAAATGATAAACCTGAAGTCCTTTGATTTGTTGCCAAAATTAATTGGGATTTTATGGAATGCAGAAGGAGAGTCCTTCTATGAGAAGTCTCTCATGCACCAAAAATTCCATGCAATGAATTTATTCACCGCATGAGAAGATGGAGCGCCAAAGGTTGGCACCCCTTCATCCCATGACACGTCCTTTGGTCCCCTATTTATATGGGATGTCCCACATGGCTAGCTGCTATGATTTTAAGTTGAAACCAGAGAAAAGGGATGTGAAAATCATATGAAAAATTTAAAAAAATTTTGAGAAAAAGGCAAGGAGAAATTGAGTGGCAAAAGTTGTAAGAAGGGTGGTGAGAAATTTAGCAAGAGTTGCTAGTGTGCCCTAGGATTTGATTTTTTCATATGTTGAAGTCAAAAATCAAATCCTAGGTTGTGAGATATTTGAAGAGTGTCTTGTTGGCATGATCTTGGTGGCAAGCTCAGAAGCAACTAGACTTTGGTATGATCGTACCATGAGTTCGAAGTCAGCAGTATTCTTGAGAAGACAAGGCTACAACGGCGTACCGGTTAGGAAAGATCTTGGCCAACTTTCACGTGGATCACCATTGGAGGACTTCCACTTTGGAGTCTTATGGAAAACACCAATATGCCACTTCATCTTTTTTGGTGAAAGTAAAAATTCTATTTCTTTTGCATGCTTGATTTTATTTTATCGATATCGATAAGGTGATTCTAGAGTTTGGATTCTGGCTCGATAGTTTTATTTGATAAAGCTATTGATTTATTTATTTATAAAATTTTAAAAATTATTTTTTACTATGTGGTCGAAAATTAATAGTGGTATCAGAGCCATCCTTGTCTGATTTGATCAAATATGTGCAAAATTATTGCATAGAATTGTCATTGATCATATATCCTACCAAAAATATTGTATTGATTTCTAGCATCGATCTTTAATCTCAAAAAATTATTTTTGACTTTATTTCTATCATGATTATTAGAATTATAAATTTATGATAATTTTAAATTTTTATTATCATGGTAGCATGATGCTTAAATTGATGTATAGTTAAGGGTGTTA
Organism: Elaeis guineensis; assembly: GCF_000442705.2. NCBI lineage: Eukaryota > Viridiplantae > Streptophyta > Magnoliopsida > Arecales > Arecaceae > Elaeis > Elaeis guineensis. The sequence goes on from NC_025998.2 coordinate 72,141,101, forward strand.
TGCATGCCTAATAAGATTAGGATTTGTTATATTATTCAAAATTGCTTGTCATGTGTTATGACTTCAAATTGCACCCTTGTTTGTTTTTTGGCATGATTATATGTTTACTATTATATTTTGTGATTACATGCCAAATTGCATAATTTGTAATATATATTTTATCTAGTCATGGTTAGAATGCATCGAGACCAGTTCTAAGACCCTCTTAAAAATTATATTAAGTTGTAATGTTGGGATTTACTTTTAAATCAAAAGTTGAATTCTTTAAGACCAATTGGTGTCGAGAAAAGTGTGAAAGGTGATTTTCTAGTTAGATCCATATGCTGGCCTGGCCAACTCTGTTGATCTCTAAGAAAAGCTACAGAGAGCCTCCCACCTATTGACCTGACCAATTTGATCTTGTTGAATTTTAGACTTAGATTGATTAGTGATGTAGATATTACAAGGGTCTTCCTTCAAACTTGATCGATAGGGTATCTCAAGATCTTAGTGAGCTTGTTGTGCTATCCATAAGGCTTACTATAGAAATTGACATGATATGGATCGAGTGCATATTGATGCTTATGGCATATTTTAAATAGTATTGCTTTGTTGTGCTATCCACAAGAGCAGCATTGTTTAAGTATGACCATATGGGATTGAAGGGTCAACTTAACTAGAACACTATAGTTTGTTGTGCTATCCACAAGGCTATATGTGATCTAGAGGTCAAAAAAAAATATTGAGAATTGTAAAGGTATAATTGATAAAGAGTTACCTACTCTTGAACTCATGAATACTTGTACTATCCACAAGGTGTTTGTGAGGAATAGAGATCTCAACCTCACTGAGAAACATTAGTATAATTCTCAATTTTTATATTTGAGGGCTATAAAGTTCAATAAAATAGTGAGAGACACAATTAGATAGAAATCTTAGTCCAGTTGTGAATGTCATCATGAGTCATCCGCTTATATTGTGTTCTTGTTGTTGTAGATTAACAACACACATGGCATTCTCACTTTCACTTAGAGACATCCTAAATGCAAACAAGTTGATCGGATCTAACTACGTCGACTGGTTAAGAAACTTAAGAATTATTCTCATTCAGGAGAAAGTCTCCTACATTCTGGATACACCTGTACCAACTTCCCTTGGGAAAGATGCTTTTAAGGAGAAAAGGGTCACATATAAGATGTGAAAAGATGACAGTGTGACTGTCAAATATATCATACTTTCCTCCATGAGCAATGAGCTTCAGAGGCAGTATGAGGATATGGATGTTCCCTCTATACTCCTTAATCTTAAGGAGTTATATAATAAAGTCGAACTGCTCGATATGACATATCAAAATAGTTGCTCCGTGCTCGCATAACTGAAGGCATCTCCATGCAAATCATGTCCTCAAGATGATTGATTTGATCACTCATTTGGGACAACTGAGTTTTACAATGGATAGTAAATTTAGTCAGGATTTGATCCTACAGTCTCTTCCTGACTCTTTTTCTCAGTTTGTTATAAATTATCATATGAACAAACTGAACCCTAGCCTGCCTAAGCTGCTGAATATTTTGAAAACAGCAGAGAGCCATTTCAAAGGTGAAAAGGCTCAGGTCCTTCATGTTGATAAAATCAACAAGAAGAAAGGCAAGAAGAATTCTAAGAAAAAGATGAACCCTAAGGCTAGCATCTCCAAGAAGAAAGCAAAGAAGGTCTCCGCCAAAGGTATTTGCTATCATTATGGCAAGGAGGGCCACTGAAAGAAGAATTGCAAGGAGTACTTTGCAATCGTAAAATCGATAAATATTGTTAAAGGTTTGTATATGATACAAACTAACTTATCATTAAGTACTTCATTTTTATATTCTTGAGTATTAGATATCACCTATGGCTCACACCTTTGTAAATTATTGCAAGATCTATAGAAAATAGAGTCTGAATAAAGTTGACTTCGAGCTGTTTGGCACTAGTGGAGAGTCTATTCAGGCCAAAACCATAGAAATCAAGATTTTGAAGTTATCTTTGGGCAAAGTTTTGAAACTAAAGACCTATTATTATATCCCTAATATTGCTAGAAATATTATTTTTGTATCGTTGTTATTGGAACAAGGATTTAAAATAAAAGTAAAGAACAATGATTGTTCTATATATTTTTCAAATGAATATTATGGGAGTGCTTATGTTGATAATAGTCTTTTGTTGCTCTTACTTAATGATAATGTACTTCATATTGATAATATGAAGAAAAAAAAGAGAAAGGATGTGAATATCACATACCTCTGGCACTGCCGACATGGCCATATAAATGAGTCAAGAATTAACAAGTTATTCAAAGATAAATTCTTTGATCCTTATGATTATGAATCATATGGAACTTGTGAATCTTATCTTATAAGAAAAATGACTAAGACTCCATTTACTGGACATGGAGAAAAGATGAGTGATATATTGGACCTTGTACATACTGATGTATATAGTCCAATGTCGACTCAAGCCAGAGGTGGATACTCTTACTTCATCACATTTACTGAAAATAGGTCTAGATTTGGATATGTGTATTTAATGAAATATAAATCTGAAGCCTTTGATAAATTTAAAGAGTATCAAAGAATGGTTAAGAAACAAACTGATAAAAGTATTAAAACTCTTCGATCTGATTGAGGAGGAGAATACTTATCTAGTGAGTTTCTCGATTATTTAAAATAAAATAGAGTACTCTCTCAATGGATACCTCCTTATACTCCATAAATAAATAGAATTGTGAAAAAGAGAAATCACACCTTATTAGATATGGTGAGGTCCATAATGTGTTTCATGGATCTTCCGATATCTTTCTAAAGATTTGCTCTCGAGGCCGCAGCATATATCTTAAATAAAGTGCCTTCTAAATATATTTCTAGCACTCCATATAAAATATGGAAAGAAAAAAGATCCAATCTTAAGTATCTTAAGATTTGGGGTTGCCTGGCTTATGTGAAAAATATTGATGGACATAAGTTGGATGCTAGATCAAAAAAATAGAGATTTGTAGGTTATCCCAAAGAGAGTATAGGATACTACTTATATAATCTTACTCAACAAAAAATATTTATTGATAGGTATAATATTTTCTTGGAGAAAGAGTTTATCCAAGAAAGAGATAGTGAGAGGTTTGTCGAACTTGAGAAAATTCAAAACCTATAACCCATCTAGGATTCATCAAATAGTTCAATGTGCCCATTATTGAAATATAGCCACTACACACCTTCTCTCCGAAGATCAGATAGAGTGTGTAATGTACCACTCAGATGTGGATTTGTTATTAAGAATGACAACACATCTGATATCATTGAGAATGATGATCCCACGACCTATTCGAAAGCAGTCATGAGTAATGACTCTGACAAATGGCTCAATGCCATGAAATTCAAAATGGACTTTATGTATGCCAACCAAGTATGGACTTTAGTTGATGTGCCTGAGGGTGTGATCCCAATAGACTTCAAATGGGTCTTCAAAAAGAAGATTGGAGCAGATGGCCAGATAGAGACCTATAAGGTCAGGCTGGTGGCAAAAGATTTTAGACAAAAATAAAGTATTGATTATGAAGAAACCTTTTCGTCGGTAACCATGCCCAAGTCTATTCGGATAATGCTTGCTATTATAGCATAACATAACTATAAGATCTGGCAGATAGATGTCAAGATTGCCTTCCTCAATGGAAACCTTGAGGAAGAAGTCCATATGACTCAGTCAGAGAGATTTATCTCAAATGGGAGAGCAAATCAGGTATGCAAGCTGAATAGATCTATTTATGGATTAAAGCAAGCATCGAGGAGCTGGAACATCCATTTTGATGAGACAGTCAAATCGTTTGGCTTCATCAAAAATATGGATAAACTTTGTATGTATAAGAAGACTAGTGGGAGTGCTATTGTCTTCTTAGTCTTGTATATGGATGATATACTGCTCATTGAGAATGATATCTCGATGTTGCAATCAGTCAAGACTTGACTATCACAAAATTTTTTTATGAAAGACTTGGGTGAGGCATCCTATATACTTGGTATAAAGATCTATAGGGATAGATCAAAAAAGATGTTAGACTTATCTCAGTCTAGGTACATTGACTTTGTGTTGAAGAGATTCAATATGGAGGGAAGTAAAAGAGGTTACTTGCCCATAGGTCATGGCATACAACTCTCTAAGAAGATATCTCCTAAGACACCTAAAAAGAGAAATAGAATGAGTTCTATTCCATATGCTTCGGTAGTAGGATCAATTATGTATGCTATGTTATGTACCAGACCTGATGTAACTTATGTCTTAGGCATTCTAAGCAGATTTCAGACTGATCCTGGAGATGATCATTGAAAAGCTGTGAAAAATATACTCAAGTACTTGAGAAAGACTAGAGATATTTTTCTGATATATGGTGGATCTGATTTAAACCTAGAAAGGTTATATAGATTCTAGTTTTTAATCTGAACTGGATGATAGCAAATCTATATCTCGATATGTATTCACCTTATATGGTAGTGCAGAAAGTTGAAAAAATTTCAAACAGCAAACTATTGCTGACTCAGTCACTGAACCTGAGTATATTGCTGCAAGTGAGGCTGCTAAGGAGGCCATCTAGATGAAAAAATTCATCACAGAGTTGGATGAGGTTCCAGGGATTGAACAACCAGTGCTCTTTTATTGTGATAATACTGGGACAATTGCTCAAGCCAAAGAACCAAGGTTTCATCACAAATTCAAGCACATCCTAAGACAATTCCAACTTATTCGGGAGATAGTTGAAAGATGCGATATGATCATGGTGCAAGTTGACACAAAGAATAATATAGCGGACCCATTCACTGAGCCCTTGTCAATGCAGTAGTTTGACCGCCACCTTGATAGCATAGGCATCAAGCATAGGGGCGATTGGCTTTAGTGCAAGTGGAAGATTGAAAGAATAATGTCCTACAAGCCAATCGCATATGGGATGCGATAGGGTGTTTATTGTAATTTATCTTTCAGACTCATATAATTGATGTTGGGTATAAAATACCCACAGCCAAAGTTCTCAGCAGGATTAACCCTTGCGGACTCCGCCCGGACTCCTACGGGAGCTGGGCTCCGCCCACAACTTCAACCGCAAGGAGGACTCCACCCGGACTCCTATGGGAGCCGGGCTCCGCCGCCAACTTCAACTGCTGATAAGATCCGTCCGGACTCCCACGAGAGCCAGACTTCGCACCTAACTTTAATTGCAGGGGACTCCGCCCGGACTCCTATGGGAGCCGGGCTCCGCCCATGACTTCAACTCCGAGAGGACTCCACCCGGACTCCCATGGGAGCCGGGCTCCCCCACGACTCCAACCTCAAGGAGGACTCCGCTCGGACTCCTACGGGAGCCGGGCTCTGCCGCCAACTTCAACTGCTGGTAAGACTCCATCCGGAATCCTATGGGAGCCGGACTTCGCACCTGACTTTAATTGCAGGGGACTCTGCCCGGACTACTACGGGAGCCGGGCTCCGCCCATGACTTCAACTCCGAGAGGACTCCACCCGGACTCCCACGGGAGCCGGGCTCCGCCCATGACTCCAACCTCAAGGAGGACTCCGCCCGGACTCCTACGGGAGCCGGGCTCCGTCGCCAACTTCAACTGCCGGTAAGATCCGTCCGGACTCCTACGGGAGCCGGACTTCGCACCTGACTTTAATTGCAGGGGACTCCGCCCGGACTCCTACGGGAGTCGGGCTCCGCCCACGACTTCAACTCCGAGAGGACTCCGCCCGGACTCCCACGGGAGCTGGGCTCCGCCCACGACTCCAACCTCAAGGAGGACTCCGCCCGGACTCCTACGGGAGCCGGGCTCCGTCGCCAACTTCAACTGCCGGTAAGCTCCGTCCGGACTCCCACGGGAGCCGAACTTCGCACCTAACTTTAATTGTAGGAGGACTCCGCCCGGACTCCTACGGGAGCCGGGCTCCGCCCACGACTTCAATCACAAGGAGGACTCCGCCCGGGCTCCTACGGGAGCCAGGCTCCATCACCAGCTCCGACCGCTGCCGAACTTCAACCGATGAATCCGCACTTTCTGGCGCAACACAGTAACCACCATGATCCTGCTCCACTTCCTGCGATGGATTCTGCGCAGCTCCATCATTCCCTAACAGACCGCTATGACGGCCACGACTCTGCTCCACCTCCTGCGACGGATCCCGCGCGGCTCCACTATTCCCTGGCAAACTGCTATGATGCCCACGATCCTGCTCCACCTTTTGTAACGGATACTGTGCGATTCTTCCATCCGCTGGCAAATCGCGATAACGGACGCTGCTCCACTCCCGGCGGTAGACTCCACGTGGTGCGCTGCAGTGAGGGCCACGGGTCTACTCCACTACTCCTCGCAACAAATTCCTCCTGACGGTGGGCGGCCCACTACGAGACGGTTATGAACGTCGCTATCAGTCTGTTGAGCCCTCCGCCTATAAAGAGGGGGACCCCAGATACGTTATTCCATAAGCTCTAGTTTTTTACCCAAAAACTCTACTAAATTTTTCGTTCGAGCACTCCATTTTTGTTGAGGCAGAGAACTGACTTGAGCATCAGAGGGTCTTGCCGGAGCAACCCCACCTCCGGTTTAGACTTCCTTTGCAGGTTCCGACGGCGACCGCAACTCCCTCGACTCCAGCTTCTCTGGTGCAAGCGGATTTTTGCACCAACAGGATTGGCGCTAGAGGAAGGGGCCTGTGTCTTCGCAGTACCCTTGTTCTTAAAGGAGCGTTCAACAGAGCCGCCTTCGATCGTCTCCTTAGGCACCCACTCCTAGTTTCCCCCACGGGATCCTTACTTGATGCCTCCCCGCAAGGCATCCACGCGACGGTCCAGGACCTCCGCAGCCAGATCTCAGGCTCTGGCCTCCCCTCCTGTTTCTCAACCTCCTCCTCCTCCTCCGACGGTGGCGGTCGGCAAGGAGCAGCTTGACCTGCTGGCGTAGCAGGTCAGAGGCCTCACAGAAGCTGTGTAGGCTATGCAGCAGCAGCAGCCGCAGGCATCAGTATGCCTGGAAAGGGTGTCCCCGAAACACCAGAATCCAGTGGCAGGGTGGGCCACCTGGGCCAGCCACCCCATCCTTCCTGGGAAAATGAACCCGAGGGTGGAGAGCCCTCAATCGGACCACGACTCCACCCCTGGAAGATCCCTGCCCCCATTCTGCCAAAGGACCCTCGAGACTCGAAGTCGGGAGGATTTCCTGGACCGGAGGCTCCAGGAGATGAACTGATGGATCGAAGAACTCTGCCATGCTCCCCTCGCTTATGGTGAGGATATTTGTACTGACCCTCCCTTCCCTCAAATGATCATGCAGGAACCGATCCCGCCAAACTTCAAGCTCCCCCAATTCGAAAGCTACGATGGGACTTCGAACCCGGTTGATCATCTAGAGGCCTTTCGGACGATGATGCTGCTTCACGGCACTCCCGACGCCATTCTATATCGGGCCTTCCCATCCACCTTGAAGGGAGCGGCGAGGAACTGGTACTCGACTTTGAAATTGGGTACCATCTTTTCCTTTGATCAAATGAGCCACCAATTTGTGGCCCATTTTGTCAGCAGTCGGTGCCCCCGGAAGGATTCGGAGTCCCTCATCAATATCAAGCAGAGGGAAGGGGAGTCCATTCAGGCCTACATCAACCATTTCAATGTCGCGACGCTGGAGGTCCGAAACTTGGACCAATCAGTCGCAATGGCCGCTCTGAAGGGTGGCCTTCAGAAGAATGATCTTTTGTTCTCCCTGGAGAAGAAGTACCCCAGGGATTTTGTTGATTCGTTGGCTCGGGCTGAAGGATACGCCCGAGCGGAAGAAACCTTCAAAATGAAGGATGAAAAGACAGTGAGAGAGCGGTGGGCGGGATACTCGAGTAAGCCCGCAATCAAAAAAAGGCCAAGAGAAGCCCGACCGCATTCTCGATCCCCTCCTGGGCACAAGCGTGCCCATACCCCACCCCGGATGCGTAGGCAGAGAAGTCCGGATCGTGGGGTTCGACGGGGTTCTCCACCGGGGAGATTCCGCAACTACGCCCCCCTCAATGTCTCGAAAGCCCAGGTACTGATGGAGGTCAGAGAGCAGCTCCCTAGGCTGGAGAGGATGCGCACACACCTCAGGAAGCGCAACCCCAACAAGTTCTGTCTCTACCACCGCGACCACGGCCACGACACAGAGGAATGCATCCAGCTCTGGGACAAGATCGAGGAGCTCATCCGGCAAGGTCGACTCAACAGGTTCATCCGACGCAGGCCTGAGGGTAGAGGAGATCGGCCAAGGGCCCTTCCGCAACTTGAACCACCAAGAAGGGAGAAGCAACCCGGGGATCGACCTCCCATCGGGACCATCGACTCCATCACCGGAGGGCCTCAAGGAGGAGCAGACCTCCCGCAACCGTGGAACTCGGGAAATCTGTAAATGTATCACTTATGATTTCACCTTGAATCTAAATTCCTTTCTACTTGACGTGCTCTTCCCATTTGGCATGGATTTGTCACGACTGGATATAACCCCTTCAAATGTCTAAAACAAAGTTATGTTAGGAATGGGGGGAGAACCTCGTCCTAACATACCTAAAATGAAAGTCTGATTATCTCGAGATCGGATTGGGGGAGAGGCCTTACAACGCCCTAATATGCCCCCACAGCCATGTCAGGAGCAGGAGGAGAACCTTGTCCTGGCATGAGCAAAGTCAAAGGCCCGGTTCTTTTAGACCGGATGGGGGGAGAGGCCTTACAACACCCTAATGTGCCCCCACAGCCATGTCAGGAGAAGGAGGAGAACCTCATCCTGGCATGAGCAAAGTCAAAGGCCCAGTTCTTTTAGACCAGATGGGGAGAGAGGCCTTACAATGCCCTAATATGCCCCCACAGTCATGTCAGGAACAGGAGGAGGACCTCATCCTGACATGAGCAAAGTCAAAGGCCCGGTTCTTTTAGACCGGATGGGGGGAGAGGCCTTACAGCACCCTAATGTGCCCCCACAGTCATGTCAGGAACAGGAGGAGGACCTCATCCTGACATGAGCAAAGTCAAAGGCCCGATTCTTTTAGATCGGATGGGGGGAGAGGCCTTACAGCGCCCTAATGTGCCCCCACAGCCATGTCAGGAATAGGAGGAGGACCTCGTCCTGACATGAGCAAAGTCAAAGGCCCGATTCTTTTAGACCGGATGGAGGGAGAGGCCTTACAGCGCCCTAATGCGCCCCCACGGCCATATCGAGAATGGGAGGAGAACCTCGCCCTGACTTGAGCAAGGTCGAAGGCCCGGACTCCTACGGGAGCCGGGCTCCGTCCGTGACTTCTGCAGCAAGGGAGACTCCGCCCGGACACCTATGGGGGTCGGGCTCCACCCATGACTTCTGCAGCAAGGAAGACTCCGCCCGGACTCCTACGGGAGCTGGGCTCCACCCATGACTTCTGCAGCAAGGAAGACTCCGCCCGCCCTGGCAATGGCCCTTACGTGCCCCCGCAAGAATGGGAGGAGAACCTCGTCCTGATGGTGACGAAATCCGGCCGCCCAACAAGATCGGATGAAGGGAAAAAGCCCCTCAGCGGCACCTCCACGCTCCTATGCAACCCCACAAAAAGCGAGGGGAGGGCTCTCACTCTGAGAAGAGGAGGAAAATTAAAAAGGAAGGGTGACAAACTATGACGGAAATAGATGAAGGACGAACCGCACCCAAGACCTAAAGAACCTCGTCCCAACAAAGACGGGGAGTTCCTACCAAACACCCCCGGCCTCTAAGAAGACTCCCGACACAGGTCAAGAAGATAGCGACATCCCCGAAGTAATGCGGAGTCTGGACCGCCAAGCTCGGGCTTGCGGTCATGTATGACGAGGAAGGCAAGCTAACGCATCGACGACTGGGTGCCTCCCAACGACATCAACATCAGACAAGTCGAACGACAAGAAAAGTTCGACGGACGACAATTTAATACAACGCGCAGATGAGGTAATACAAAACACCCTTTTCATTCTATTTCCGAAATACACACTACAAAGCCCGGAAGGCCAAGGAAAGAAAAGCAAAATGACAAAAGTGGGACAAAACAACAAAAAGGGAAGTATATACATGAAAAGACAGAAGGACGAAAAGAGCTCTAAGGAGGCTCTGCTCCCTCCGACCTAGAGTTATCTGCTCCACCCCTCATCCAGGACTGCCTTAGATTCTTAATTTCTTCTTCTAGCTCCCCCCTTCTCTGCAGTGCATCCTGGAGTGCCCGACGAAGTCGCTGGCTCTCGACCTCCACCTCTCGACGTCTCTTCCTCAAGACCTCGGATTCTGCCTCCGCATCCGCGACGGCCCGCTGCTCTTATGCCAGTTGGATCTTCAGTTGTTGTAGCTCGGCTGTCTTTTCCCCGAGGGCGACAGAAATCCCTTCAACGGTTCCTCTTAGGGACTGGAGTTCATCAAAATCCCAGGCGGAAGTAAGCTGAGCCCTGTTAGCCAGCTGCCTCTAGAGACGGGCGACTTCGTCAGTCGCCGCCCTGAGTCTCCCTTTATATTCCTCCACCTGCCTGCGCCAGCTGGCCCGATGCACGTCGTGGCTCACCTCGGCATTTTGAAGCTGCCGCTGAAGGTCGGAGACCTTCTTCGACCACTCCTGATCGCCGTCGGCCCGAGCCAAGAGCTGGGATGAACTTCCTCCCAGCTGGCCGATCTTCCCCATCGTGGCTGACAGTTCCACCTTGAGGGCGCTAATCTTGACGGCCTGAGCCCAAATTCGGTCGCTGGTGCTCTTCTTGCATTCTGCGAGCTCCTTCGCGAAATCTGCCTTCCTCCGGCTATACTCCATGATCCCCTTCACGTGGAGATTTCGAAAGTGGGTGGCCTCCACGGTGGCTTCAGAATGACCTTCTCTCAATCTGCGAAGCTCACCTTCCATCTTCTTTGACTTCTTTATCAAGTGAAGGACTTCCTTCTTCAGCCGCTGGATCGTCGACTTCAGCGGGATCCCCAGGGGCAGGGGAAGTGCTTCTGCAGGATACTGCCATCGGAAGGCAAAAGCGTCAAAGCACGACTCATCACAGGAAGAAAAGTAGAGAGAAGAAGGGGAGGGAGGAGAAGCCATCCGCGATAAGAAATTCAACTTTATTGATTGGATGATTCTTGAAGACAAAAAAAAAAAGGAAAAGAAAAATTGTGATGAAATAAAAATACAAGGTCGGAGGTCTCAAACCTCAGGGGCGGGGGTTGGAGAACTCGGTGTCCCCAACAAGGGGGCTGCAATAGCAGTGGTGGCTGGCGAGGGACCGGCCTCGTCTTCAGACTCCTCGCCTAGGAAGCTGAGGTCGAGCTCCAAAAATTTTTTGGCCACCTTCTCTTGGCAGAGCTCGAACCCCTTGATGAACGCCTCCTGGCCGAATTGGACGTTCAGGTCCCTCATCTCCACGGAGGTCTTGAATTTCTCTACCGCAAGGACTCTGGCCTCCGAGACCAAGACCAAAATCTGCTCAGCCAAGTTGGCGACCTCGACCTCTGCCTTTGTCGCCGACTCCTCCAAGGTCTGCCTCTCCTCCTCCCGAGCTTGTTTCTCTCTTTCCAGGGCCTCTTGGAGGGCGACTACTTCGGCCGTCTTTTCTTGGAGGTGAGCAACCTCAGCCCGACAGTGCTCCTCCACCTGGACGATGTCCCTCCTCACACGGTTCATCACCTCGATATTGGCGAGGAGCTGGTGCCCAATCTGCAAGGGCGGCTAGGGGATCAGAACAAGGGCCGAATAGCCAGGTAAATGACGATTTGCTTACCTCAAGGAAGGACCCCAAAGAGTCCCAGGCCCGCTGCTCAGGATCGGCGTGGTCGATCCTCTCGATGACATCGGGCAGAATGCAGCCGTCGATCAACTGCCTAATCAAGTCCCTGTCATTGAAGGGATTCTCCAGCCCCTCTTCGGAGCAGAGGGACTCGTCAGCAGTAGTTCGATGGCTACTCACCCTGCGGGCCACCGACTTCCTTCTCTTCCCCCTCTCGGCTACGGGCGCCTCCGTGGAGCGGACCCCCGAAACAGGGGCCCCAGTCGGCGGACTCCTCGAGGAGGTCCGGGGAGCCGTTGCCTCGGCATCCGAGGGAATGTCAATCGCTGGAGCCGCCTGGGCGGGTGCGGCCAAGCTCGACTCCTCCGCCCTGGCCCTCTTCGTCGATCTGGAGGTCGCGACACCCTTTCTTTTGTGGGCCCTGAGGCCCCTGGCAAGCATCCGCGCTACTTCGGCATCCATTCCTTAAAAAAAAAAAAAAAGAAGAAGAAAAAGAAGCAAACCAATCAATCAAGAGTCAGAAATCGAAAAAAAAAAAAGAGAGAGAAAGAGAAGAAAAGGAGAAAGAGAGGAGAAAAAGAGAGAGAACGAAGAAGAGGTAAAAAAGAGAAAGAAAAAGAAGAAAGGCAGGAAAAAAGAAGATAAAAGAAAAGATGAAATACTCACAGGATCCTGGGGGCTCAGGCCAATGTTGAACAAAAATTGCTCCCTCAGAAGATTGGGAAGGGAAGGAGCGGAATAAGCAAGAAGCTTCCGGGCAGCCTGGAGGTCATCCTCCCCCAGGCTGGGGGCCCGGTGGACAGAATCCCTCAGAGAGCCCCAAGGGGGCAGGCCCAGCCTCAGGGTCGGGCAGTGGATGAAGAGGTATTTCTCCTTCCAATTGTGGATTGAAGAAGGGGCACCTTTCAGCAACCCCTTCTTGCCAAACTGGGGGTAGAAGTACCACCAGTCCTTCGTCGAAGGATGGCGCTTGAAAGTATAGAAGTGCCTAAACAGGGAGAGGGACGGTTGGACCTCGACTACGTGGCAAAGGGAGAGAAATCCTATCAAAAACCTAAAAGAATTCGGGGCCACAGAAGCCAAGGAGATGTCTAAGAAGCGGAAGAGGGTGACAACAAAGGATGGAAGCGGAAGCCGGAGTCCGACACGGAACGCCTCCTGACACAGGCAAAAACGACTAGGTGGGGGAGTGCTAGCCCGGTCAGAAGGGCTAGGCAGCTCCAGGTCGTACTCCGAAGGAACTCCATACTGAACCCTTATCAGAAGGAGTTCCTCCGGAGTCAGGGAACATGGAATGGTGCCCGACGTAAAAATCGGGCGGAGCTCAGCCCCAGATGCAGGTTCGTCTACAGAGCAAGGGACCTGGGGGTTTGAGGCGGAAGAACTCCCGGAGCTACAGGGAGCAGAAGAGTCGGACGATATTTCGAGTAGCTTCGAATGAGGGCTCTAAAGATCCTGAAGAAGACGGACAGGATGAGGGGCAAGAGGTCACAGGAAACTAACTCGGAGGAATACAAAAAATAATGGCAAAGAAGAAGTCCCTAAGCGGCGGGAAGAAAGATGAAGGTGCTGGAACTAACCTAGATCGCTCTGAGGGACCAGAGGGACGAAGATAGGGACGATTTGAAGGGCGCCTACGGCCCGAGAAGATACCAACTGAAACAGGGCTCTCGAAGGGAAGGCAGACACTGATAGAACTCTGGAACGGAATAGGGCCCCTAAAGGTGGAAGGACGGGTTTAAATAGACCCTGGGATCCGATGCCATAATGATCGGATTCCCCCCAGGCCAGCCCGTGCCCGACACGTGTCCCACTCCCCCCGGCGGGCGGCTAAAAGCGGCTGACGGGTCGGCAGAGCCATTATGGCACCGTACCTGGGCCAGTGTATCGGCAGGAATTTCGAAAGGTCCCTTCGTATCGCCCCGATTCGAAAAGACTCCAGCACGCGCACATTTAATGCCAAAATATCTGGGGGCGGTCGTGCGCAGGATTTGAGGGGACAACTTTGGCTATGCCAATCTTTCTGTTCTTCCTTCATTCGAAATTCAAACTCGAAAGTAGGGGGACTGGTGTTGGGTATAAAATACCCACAGCTGAAGTTCTCAGTAGGATTAACCCTTGCGGACTCCGCCCGGACTCCTACGGGAGCCGGGCTCCGTCCACAACTTCAACCGCAAGGAGGACTCCACCCGGACTCCTACGGGAGCCGGGCTCCGCCGCCAACTTCAACTGCTGGTAAGATCCGTCCGGACTCCTACGGGAGCTAGACTTTGCACCTGACTTTAATTGCAGGGGACTCCGCCCGGACTCCTACGGGAGCCGGGCTCCGCCCACGACTTCAACTCTGAGAGGACTCCACCCGGACTCCCACGGGAGCCGGGCTCCACCCATGACTCCAACCTCAAGGAGGACTCCGCCTGGACTCCTACGGGAGCCGGGCTCTACCGCCAACTTCAACTGCCGGTAAGATCCGTCCGGACTCCTACGGGAGCCGGACTTCGCACCTAACTTTAATTGCAGGGGACTCCGCCCGGACTCCTACGGGAGCCGGGCTCCACCCACGACTTCAACTCCGAGAGGACTCCGCCCGGACTCCCACGGGAGCCGGACTCCGCCCACGACTCCAACCTCAAGGAGGACTCCGTCCGGACTCCTACGGGAGCCGGGCTCCGTCGCCAACTTCAACTGCCGGTAAGATCCGTCCGGACTCCTATGGGAGCCAGACTTCGCACCTGACTTTAATTGCAGGGGACTCCGCCCGGACTCCTACGGGAGCCGGGCTCCGCCCATGACTTCAACTCCGAGAGGACTCCGCCCGGACTCCCATGGGAGCCGGGCTTCGCCCACGACTCCAACCTCAGGGAGGACTCCGCCCAGACTCCTACGGGAGCCGGGCTCCGTCGCCAACTTCAACTGCCGGTAAGCTCCGTCCGGACTCCCACGGGAGCCGAACTTCGCACCTGACTTTAATTGCAGGAGGACTCCGCCCGGACTCCTACGGGAGTCGGGCTCCGCCCACGACTTCAATCACAAGGAGGACTCCGCCCGGGCTCCTACGGGAGCCAGGCTCCATCACCAGCTCCGACCGCTGTCGAACTTCAGCCGACGAATCCACACTTTCTGGCGCAACACAGCAACCACCACGATTCTGCTCCACTTCCTGTGATGGATTCCACACAGCTCCATCATTCCCTGACAGGCCGCTATGATAGCCACGACTCTGCTCCACCTCCTGCGACGGATCCCACGTGGCTCCACTATTCCCTGGCAGACCGCTATGATGCCCATGATCCTGCTCCACCTTCTGTAACGGATACTGCGCGATTCTTTCATCCGCTGGCAAATCGCAACAACGGACGTCGCTCCACTCCCTACGGCAGACTCCACATGGCGCGCTGCAGTGAGGGCCACGGGTCTACTCCACTACTCACAACAAATTCCTTCTGACGGTGGGCGGCCCACTACGAGACGGTTATGAACGTCGCTATCAGTCTGTTGAGCCCTCCACCTATAAAGAGGGGGACCCCAGATACGTTATTCCATAAGCTCTAGTTTTTAACCCAAAACTCTGTTAAATTCTCCGTTCGAGCACTCCATTCTTGTTGAGGCAGAGAACTGACTTGAGCGTCGGAGGGTCTTACCGGAGCAACCCCACCTCCGGTTTAGACTTCCTTTGTAGGTCCCGGCGGCGACCGCGACTCCCTCGACTCCAGTTTCTCCGACGCAAGTGGATTTTTGCACCAACAATTGATATTTATATTATTAATAAAATAGATATTTTTAATTCATTATATGCTACATCTTATTATTTTTAAGATTATAATGAACCTCATAGATCTGGACAACAGTTTTAGGATCGTGATGAGATCACGCTAGTGAGATCTAAATCCTTGATAGCCATGACCTAAAATATTCCTAGTCATTGGTGTTGGAATTTTGGGTTTGGTGCATACATATATGTTTCAAAATTTTTATTTTCTAAACACTACTGCAGAGAATAAAATTAAAATACTTTTAATCTGAATTTTGCATGCATAAAAATATAAAATCATATGGATCTATTTAATATGCTAAAATTGATATATATTGAAATTCAGATTATGATCAAATCACATACCTGTTTCGTAATTTTTTTCTTCAAAATTGAATCTACAAGAGATGAGGCTCTCTGTTAGCTGTACAAGTATTTGACCTCTATAAGTATCCACTCAGGATCAGTTTGGAACAGCCTTCTATAATCTGAATTTTGATTCTTCAAAATTCAGCCTGCTGAATCTGAACAAAACCTAGATCACAATCAATATTTGATCTTTCTCCTTGATCTTCTTTTTCTCCTCTTCTCTAGAGTTTCTCTTTGCTATGTACTACTACCAAATGTTAGAAACTAACAAGGAAGAGGCATCCAAACTCCTCTGGGCTTGGAACTCCTTGGGATGTGCGTCCTAAGGAAATGGTGTATAAAACACTTAAGAGAAGAGAAAGGGAGAAGAAGAGAGGGCATGGGGAGAGCTTTTGGGTGTGAGGGGCTGTTGATTTTTTATGCTCTGGGGACCTTAGGAGAGGTCCCTTTAAATAGGTATAAAGATTGAATCCTATTCAATCTCATAATATAAATCCTACTTGCATTAGGATTCCTATTAACTTAAGTTATCCAACTTACATTAGAAAGCCCATTAGGTGCCAACTATTGGAGCCCTTGCATCCATAATTAGACACCCTCTTTTACACCCAAGAGACACCCTATATGAAAATCCAAGGCCCTCTAATTAATGGACACGCCCAAATTGATCAAATCAAAATGGCGCCCCATAATAACTATCAAGGAGATTCATAAGGGATTTGCACCCTTAATTTATATGATCCATAACCTTATACACCTAACAATTGGAGTCTAATGAATCTTATTCAAATAGATTATTAGTAGATAATTAAGTTAAAATTATCTTATCAAATAAGTAATCCCAACGAAAAGAGAAATTGGGTCCAACCATGTACTAGCAAGGTTACCATGAACCCAATGGATTTTTCTAACCCCAATTGATACTTCATAAGCTCAATTTCTTATTTCAGGCCTAATTTTTTTATTATGTGACCCCATAAGTTTAATTCTATCTAATAGTGAGATATTCAATGATCTCTATCATTATATCATTAATACTCTTTTCAATGGATCGGAATAATTTTACTCCAACTTAGCAAGGATTGTCGATCCGAAATAATCCTAGTGAGCTCTCACAATCCACCAGTTATATCTAGTAGTATGTAGTGACAACCCATTAGAACTGAAATAAACCTCTAGGTGTAGTTAACGTGTGATTTAGTTTCTCTATCGTGAGTCCCAACTAGATGGCAGATCATGGATAAATCGTCAAACTTTAACATCAGTCATATGATAGATTGATTAGCTCAAGTCCAGTTGTGACTTCTATAAAAACTCTTTTCCATCAATCACACTATTATGGCCACAGACTCTTGGATTTAGCCTCTCAAATTTCATAGGACTACTCCTCTCTATCAAGGTTGATAGATCCTATCTTAATGTGCAGCCTACTCCTACAGTAGACCAACTGTCGCCAACGTCTACTACAAGGGCTCATTGAGATCTATTTTTATGCGTCAATCAAACTCCAGTAGCCTCACTACAAGTAGCAGTACCATCTCAAGTCAAAAGATCAATCATACAACTACAGCATCGAGACAATCACTAACAATTGAATAGAAATCTAAGTGATCTCTCATATGGTCATGCTCAATCCAGTTGTTCTCTAACAACCACCCACATTTATCATCCTGTATCTCTACACAGTAGATTAGAGACCCATCTATCCTGAAAAAATTGATTTGTGCATCAGTCTATCAGATCTATCATCATCCTCCTGATGATCCTATGATCGGGAGCCTTTAGGAATTAAATACATGTCTCTAATTCTCAACACTTTGAGAAAATGTATCGAAACTAATTTCATGGATGATTCAAGAATATATTACACTTGAATGAAAAAGAACTTGTCCTATTTATTGATCATATCAATATATTAAGTATAAAATTATATCCTAGATATATTACAATGTGTCAGCCATATTGGCATCTAGGACATACATCTAACAATCTCCCACTTGGACTAAAGTCAATTGGCCACAAATCTAAGTCCCATCTTTTCAAGGTGGACTTTCATTTTTGGATTGGCTCAACTACTTAGTCAATGGGTCTGCCATATTGTTTATGAAGTCTACTCTTCGTACCTCGATATGAGGTAGTCACATATATCGGTGCTCTATGTGTTTGGACTTCTGGTGAGACCTTGGCTCCTTAGCAAGGGCTATGGTGCCATTGTCTTTACAGTATTGTATCATGGTATGACATCCAGTTCTACAACTAACATTAAAATCAAAATTCACCCTACACATCTATAGCACACTCAGCCTCCATTGATCGATTATTTAGAATCCTTCTAGTAAATCGAACAAGAATACACCTTCAAATCGCAACTCAGAATCACCTCCAAAAATCAAGAACAGATCTTTAGTCCTTCTCAAGTACTTAAAGATGTTCTTCATAGCTATCTAGTACTCTTCATCTGGATTCGACTGATATCTGCTCGTGATACTTACAGCAAGGATAATATCAGATCGAGTGCATAGTATGACATACATGAGGCTTCCTATTATCAAAGCATAAGAAATCCTACTCATGCACTGAATCTCCTCAGATGTGGTTGAACACATCATCTTGGAGAGACGAACACCATGTCTAAGAGGAAAAAGATCTCTCTTGGAGTTTTTCATGCTGAACCTATTCAGCACCTTCTCTATATACAGCTTTTGTGACAGGCCAAGCATCTGTTTAGATCTATCCCTATAGACTTTTATTTCAAGAATATAGGATGCTTCTCCTAGATCTTTCATAGAGAATTTCTTAGATAACCATCTTTTGACCATGGTCAGCATGAGAATATCATTCCCAATGAGGAGAATATTATCCACGTACAGTATGAGGGAGGTGATTGCATTCTCATTGACTCTCTTGTATACACAAGGTTCATCTTCATTTTTGATAAAATCAAACGATTTGATTACCTCATCA
This sequence comes from Elaeis guineensis, assembly GCF_000442705.2. NCBI lineage: Eukaryota > Viridiplantae > Streptophyta > Magnoliopsida > Arecales > Arecaceae > Elaeis > Elaeis guineensis. The sequence continues at coordinate 72,159,937 of NC_025998.2, forward strand.
AAATGATGGTTTCAACTCTGGAAGGCCTACTTTAATCCGTATATGGATCTTTACAGCTTGCAGACTTTGTGATCACCATCACCAGATGTGAAACCCATAGGCTGCTTCATATAGATATTTTTCTCAAGATATCCATTCAGAAAGGCAATTTTTACACTCTTCTGTCAGATTTCATAATCATAGTAAGCTACAACAATAAGCAAAGTGTGGATAGATTTCAGCATGGCTACGGATGAAAAAATTTTTTAATAGTCAATGCCCTCGTGCTGACTATAACCTTTAGCCACAAGCCTAACTTTATAGATCTCTACCTTATTATCGGCACCTATCTTTCTTTTGTAGATTCATTTACATCCAATAGGTACAATACCTTTAGGTGGATCCACTAAAGTCTAGACTTGATTCGAGTGCATCGAGTCAATTTCTGACTTCATAGCATCTAATCATTTTTTGAAATCGATATCAGATATCACCGCATCAAAGGTATTGGGATCATCACCATGATCCCTATCTCTCATAAAAAAAAATTTTTTACTTCCTCCGTAAGTATACCCATGTACCTTTCAGGAGGTTGGAAGACCCTGCTAGATTTATGAGGTGGCAGAGGAACATCAACTACTGGCTCATAGACTATGAATTTCTGAGGATCTATAGCTCTAGACTCTTCAAAGATCTTCTCTTCGAGTTTCACTAACCTTCCACTGCTGCCATCCTGGATAAACTATTTTTTCAGAGACATGACATTTTAACTCACAATCACATTGTGGTCTTGTAGAAAGTAGAAGTAGTATCTTATAGATTCTTTTGGGTATCCTATAAAGCGAGCTATAATAGATCTATCCTCCAACTTTTCTACCATCTGTCTCTTGATATAGACCAGACTATTAGATGTGTGCCCTAGATGCCAGATTGGCTGACACATTCCTGTACAAATGTAAGGGCAAATTTATAATTTTGATCATAAATGAATAAAAGGGTTATTCTACTATCACATTGTGTACATTATGTCTGTGATACATCCTTTGAGTTAGTAGGAATGTTAATTCATATTTTTAAGAGTTGAAAATTTAAGGTATGAATTTACATAACTAACTCATAAACAGCTCCTGACCATAGGATCATCACGAGGATGGTGATCAATCCGGAAGGTTGGTGTACGATCGCTTCCTTAGGATAGATATGTGTTGAGTCTACGGTATGGAAATATCAGAGCAAGAGTACAGATATTCATTGAGAATGAGAGTACTGAGCGTGACCACCTTAAGCAGTCATAAGGAAGTCTACCTTCTCGTCGATGACTAGCTCGATGCTGCAGCTGTGTGTCTAGTTCTTTAACCTGAGGTACATCGACAGTTCACGTTGAGTGTGTTATAGTTTGACTACACCATAACTCGATCTCCTAGCCATTCGGAACTCTGAGATGTATGTTGGCTATAGTATATTCATTGTAGGAACCAGATTACACCAAGATGGGATCTATCAACCTTGGTAGATAAGAGGAGTAGTCCTATGATGATCGAAAGATTGAGTCCTTAAGCCCATGGCCATGGTAGAGTAAAAAAATAAAAAAGAGTTTTCTATTAAGGTTTCACATCGGACTTGAATTGATCGATTGATTCATATGACTGATGTTGGGTTTGACGAGTTCACCTTAATCCTAATTCAGTTGGGACTCATGATAGAAGAACTCAATCACACAGGTAGCTACACTGAGAGGTTTGTCTTCATTTTTGATGGGTTGCCACCAAATACTGCTAGATGTCACTGGTGGATTTTGAGAGCAATTAGAATGATCTTGATGATCGATCATTCTAATTGTCTGAATCAGAAGAGTTCTAGTCCATCGAAAGGAGTTTCGATGATGAGATCACGACATATCTCATTACCATATGAAAATGAACCTAACTGGATCGTACAAACAAGAGTTAGGATTTGGATATCATCAATTGAGCTAGCCCAGTTCGATTGATTTAGATGAGATCCAATTAGGTTCAAGAAAATCATGCTAGTACACGATTGAGCCTAACTTTTTCCTCGTGTAATCTTTTCTATCTCGACTGAGCCAAATGTGATTTGGCTCACCCAGAGAATCTTGAGAAGGTTTCTCACAGTCTGACTAGAGCCAGTCCAGCTTAGAAAGGACTTGTCTTAATTCATAAGATGAATTTAAGACAACACCTGCTAATTCCTGTCACCAACCATTTTCGTTTTAAGACATTGGTCAAATGTTGACCCATGGATCTTGGACTGAAGGCCACTTGGCAAGAGGTCATTGGAGAGTTTTTATGGAGTGTCCACCTGCTAGTTTTACCCTCAAAGTGGGTGCCATTATCAGATATGGCGTGCACCCCAAGTGGATAAGGATAGAGTCCCATGAGATGAGAACTCTGATCCCTTGATCAACTTGGACTATGGGGCGCCAATCTCACTGTGCTTATCCAGTGTTGGTGCCAACAATAGGAGATATTATAGGGATTCTTATCTGATATGATCAGATGATATCACTCCACCAATCAAATTTTTTTCAGAATTAATTAAAATTTTTTGATTGGTCGAATGATGTGGCACTGCATGGCACAGCAGGGTCTATTTAAACCCTGTCTGCGCCTAAGGTTTAGGGACTCTACTCAATAACCAGCAAAAGCCTAAATTCTCTCCACTTCTCCATACCCTCTTTGCTCCTCTCCCTCCCCTCTTCATGTTCAAGAGGTTGGGCATCCATCTGGTGCTTGTCCAAGGCGTGGTGGCTCTTTGATTAGAAGGCTACAGAGATTTATCGAGAAGCTGCTGCTCCAGCTTCAGAAGATCTTTTGAAGATCTTCTAGATTAGATCCAGATCTAATTTTTGGAGCAAAGATTCATGAGGAGAAAATAATCTAGATCCTACTCAAGTGGATACCGATAGAGGCCAGGTGATTGCGTGGCTATTTTAGAACCTCGAGCATTGCTGCGATCATCTAAAGGGTAATATAGTTACCCTAGAGGTATTTCTCTATTCTTCATGATTTTAAATTTAATTTTAGATTTAATATCAGATAATAAGAATTAAATCTAATAGATCTTAGATTTGAAATATTATAGGATAATTTTTTTGAAATATTTCACCCCAAATCTCATTAGATCTGGAAGATCCTACAAGGAAAAAGTCGATTTTTCCTTCAACTGGTATCAGAGCCAATTTGATGGCTCTATTTCAGATCCAATTTAGATTAAATTTTTATTTTTATTTATCTGATATTAATGGATTTTAGATATCACATCAGATGTGATAGGATCTAAAATCAAAAAAAATTAAAATTAAATCTAAGTAGATCTAACATGTATGAGATACATGACTAGACTAGGAGTAGTTTAATCTATGAATAGTCATATAGTTTTATATTTTAATATAATTAAAATATAAATTAGATCTAATTTATTCTTTTATTTTTTGATATTATAAATATTATATTGAGATCAGAAAATAAAAAATAAAAATTTAATTAATACATAAGTTTGATCTATTGCATGCCTAAACTAGTTGTAGAATTATTCTAATAACTGTCTAGAATATATTTTATATTAAATAATTTAATTTAAATCTTATTTTTTAGATGTTGCATGTGATGTATCAGATCTGAAAGCATGCTAATTAGATCAAATTTTAATACATGAGATGTATGCAAAGTATTTATAAGTTAGATCTGAAATTATATATGTGATATGTAACTTAGATCTAACTAGTTTTGTAGTTAAATTAATATTTTTGATTAAGGTGTTCCTCATGGCCGTCCGATCATAAGAACAAAGTAGGGTTTAAGATCTTCTCCTCCTATTCAATGGGATGTTCTTATGGCGTGTAGGGGTGCTGTGCGTTCATCCTTAATCAGAAATCAAAATTTATTTTTCTGCAAAACCCTAGATCCTGAAACCCTAGAATTTATTTACATATTTTGTTTATGAACCCAAGACTAAATTAATGAATTAAGCTTATGAAATTAAATTAGATCTAAAATTAAGAATTTCAGATCTATGTCATTTTCATAAAATTAGGTTCGGGCTTGGATAGCTTAATTAGGTCTAGCGGTTGATCAAACCAAATCAAAAATTGGTTAGGTGGGATCATGAAAGCTAATAATTGACCAGCCTAATAGGATTAAGTCTAGGTCAAGGTCGAGTCACATTTAGATATGACTCGATCAAGTTAAGACCTAATTTGGCTCAGTGGTTAAAGCCTGGATTGTGGGCTAACCCATATGGTTTTGGTTCGATAATTTGGTGTCTAAGGTAAGTTGGACAGATGCGATCGATTGATTTTTAATTGAGAGCTACTCGACTCGAATGCGTTCTTGTCAAGTTAATGGCATATCCCTTCCATCGGTCTCACTTACCTGGCCATATGTGTCGACCCAATTCTGATTTATGGTGGCTAACAATTCGAGCTAACCCATGTCACTAGGTTAGTCATAATTGTTATGACTATATCAAATCAAGCTTAATGAGACCTAAATCAAATCTTCCTAAGAAAATATTAAGTCTAAGGTCTTCCACCATTGTGGATGTGCAGGCCCTTCTTGGGGTTGATTGTTCTCGGCTGGTTACAGTGGCTCAGTTGCACTGGGAAGATGCAACTATATCCATTAGGCATTGGATGCTATGGATTAGAGGATGGATTGTACTCAATATTTCAGATACGGTGAGGGACCAAATCAGAAATCTAGTTCATGCAAATGGTGGATCTGACTTAACTAAGGATTGGAGCAATATTTCGAGCATGGTGAGCTTCATGAATTAGAGATCAAGTTTTGGGTGCACCATGATTAGAGAATCATTGGATAAGAGTTATCCACTCATCGGTTGACCCATCACCAATAATTGTTAGGTGAGGTGGTGAGCCAGTCGATGAGACCGCACCACCCACTAGAAATCACTAATCATGGAGATTTTCACATCTCTACCTAGGGAGTGTAGGGATCTGAGAAAATAGTGAGAGACTAATTTATTTAAAAATAAAACTCCTAAACAAATTAGTTAAGTCTGATTACAAAATCTAACTAGAAACTTTTGACTCTCTACAGGAAACATGTCTGCGTCCAACCCCCTGACCAAAATATTAGACACCCACAGATTGACTGAACCTAATTTCAAGGACTGGTTGAGGAACTACAAAATTATTCTGGGTTCCAAAAAACTGACTCATGTCTTGGACCAGGACCTACCTGCCATGCCAGTACATCCGACTGTTGAACAGAGAGCATCTCTGAAAAAGTGGATGGATGACGATAACAAAGCCAGATACTACATGTTGGGTGTCATGTCTGATGACTTGCAGTGCCAGCATGAGAATATTATGACTACCCGCCAAATGTTGGCTCACCTACAAGAGTTGTTTGGTGAACAAAGTCACACAGCCAAGTATCAAGTCTGCCAAAGGCTTTTTAAGGCTAAAATGCATGATGGGCAGGTAGTCCAAGATCATTGTTTGTCAATGATCAAGGACATTGAGGAGCTTGAGAAGCTCAATGTCATCTTAGACAGAGATTTTTAGATTGATGTGATCCTTCAGTCCTTGTCTGATGCATATGGTCAGTTCATCATGAACTTTCATATGCATAAGATGCAGTGTATCTTGGCTGAGTTAATGAACATGTTGGTTATGGCTGAGCTTTCTTTGAAGGGTTCAAAAAGCTCGATCCTTACTGTGGAGTGGACTTCTTCCAAGAGAAAGTCTTTTGAAAAGAAGAAGAAGTCTGCTAAGAAGCAGAAGGTGGATGGGAAGAAGAAAAAGATGGAACCGAAGAAGAAGGCTGCTGAAAAGAAAAAATATTTCCACTACAATTCAGACGGTCATTGGAAGTAGAACTGTCCTCAGTACCTGACCACCTTGAAGAACAAGAAGGATGGTCCTTCTGGAGGTATGCTCATTTTAGAATCTAATCTTACGGTTTCCTCTGCATCTGATTGGGTACTTGACTCTGGTTCTAGTGCTCATTTGTGCACTTCTATATAGGATCTTGAGGAGAGCAGGAGGCTGAGGGATGGGGATATGATTCTACGCATCGAAAATGGAGCAAGAGTTGCTGCTGTGGTCATGAGAACCTATCCTTTGCGATTACCATTAGGATTAGATTTAGTTCTCAGAGATTGTTATTATGTGCCTGCAGCAAGCAGAAATTTAATTTCTGTTTCATGTTTAGCACAAGAAGGCTATGTGAATAGCTTTCAAAAGAACCATTGTAACATATTTTATGAAAATAATAAAGTTGCAAATAGTTTTCTTATTAATGGTCTCTATCAGCTACATATTGATGTATCTGTATTTCATATCGAGCAAAATATGAATGCCATAGGAATTAAAAGGCCTAGAGATAGTCTAAATGATAGGTATCTGTGGTACCTAAGGTTAGGTCATATAGTAGAAGACAGGGTTAACAAATTGAAGAAATTCGAACTATTGAGTCCGTTGACTTTCGAGTCATATCCAATTTGTGAATCATGCTTTCAAGGCAAAATGACCAAGCTCTCTTTTACAAGACATAAGAAAAGGGCCACAGACCTACTTACCCTAGTACATACAAATGTATGCGGCCCATTTGATGTGCCGACTAGAGGCAACTATGTCTACTTCATTACCTTCACCGATGATATGTCTAGGTACGGATATATGTTTCTAATGAAACACAAGTCTGAAGCCTTTGAAAAGTTCAAAGAATTCAGACATGAAGTAGAAAAATAAACAGGAAAGTCCATTAAGGTTCTTTGATCAGATCGAGGAGGTGAATACCTTAGTCGAAAGTTCCCAGACTATCTTAAGAACAATGGCATAGTCTCTCAATGGATTCCACCTGGAACGCCACAACTCAACGGACTTTCAGAACGGAGGAACCGGACCCTATTAGATATGGTCTGTTCCATGATGAGCTTCACGGACCTCTCTGAGTTTCTTTGGAGACATTATCTCATGACAGCAATATATGTATTGAATAGGGTTCCCTCTAAAACTGTTCCTATCACACCGTATGAGATATGGCATAGTAAGAAGCTAAGTCTGAGTCATCTCAAAATTTGGGATTGTCCGGCTTATGTCAAGAGACAGCAAGCAGACAAGTTAGAGTTCAGATCTTTTAGAGTTCAGTTCATAGGATATCCTAAAGAGTCATTAGGATACTATTTCTATATTCTGAAAGATCACAATGTGATTGTAAATTGACATGCTATTTTTTTTGAAAAATAGTTTATTCAAGATGGTGGCATCGGAAGAATAATTAAGCTCAAGGAGAATATCTCCAAAGAGCAACAAGCTAAGGAACCTGAGGAATCCAATCAATTAGAACCAGTCCTAACACTACCTCTTCCACCTCGTAGATCGACAAGGATTTCCCGTCCTCCTGAAAGGTACTTAGGTACTATACAAGAGGAAGTAGAGGAAATATTTCTCATGAAAAATGGGGTTCATGGTGATGACCCCAAGACCTATGATGAGGTGATATCAGATATCGACTCTGAGAAATGGTTAGAGGCAATGAGATCAGAAATTGACTCGATGCACTCAAACCAAGTTTGGACCTTGGTAGATCCATCTGAAGGTATTGTACCTATTAGGTGTAAATGAATCTTCAAGAAAAAGATAGGTGTAGATGGGAATGTAGAGACATTCAAAGCTAGGCTTGTAGCGAAAGATTATAGTCAGTGCGAAGGTATTGACTATTAGGATACCTTTTCGCCCGTAGCCATGCTAAAATCCATCCGCACATTGCTTGCTGTTGTAGCCTATTTCGATTATGAAATATGACAGATGGACGTAAAAACGGCATTCTTAAATGAATATCTTGAGGAAGATATCTATATGGAACAGTCACTTGGTTTCACATCCAGTGATGATGATCACAAGATTTGCAAGCTGCAAAGGTCCATTTATGAACTCAAGCAAGCATCTCGAAGCTGGAATACTCGTTTCAATGATGTGATCAAAATATTTAGTTTCATCAAGAACGAGGAGGAACCATGTGTATTCAAGAAGGTCAATGAGAGTGCAGTTGTCTTCCTCGTACTGTACGTAGATGACATCCTCCTGATTGGGAATGATATTTTCATGTTGACCTTAGTCAAAATATGGTTGTCTAAGGAGTTCTCTATGAAAGATCTAAGAGAGCATCCTTTATACTGGGTATTAAGGTCTATAGAGATAGACTAAATAGGATGCTGGGACTTTCATAGAAGATGTACATAGTGGAGGTGCTAAAAAGGTTTAGCATGAAAAACTCCAAAAGAAGTTTAGTACCTTTGAGACATGGCATTCATCCCTCCAAGAAGATGTGCCCTAGCACACTTGAGGAGATTGAATGCATGAGCAAGATCTCTTATGCTTCCGCAATAGGGAGCCTCATGTATGCCATGCTATATACACGATCTGATATAGCCCATGCTGTGAGTGTCACAAGCAGATATCAGTCAAATCCAGGCGAAGAGCACTAGACTTCTGTGAAATGTATCCTTAAGTACTTGAGAAGGACTAAGGATATGTTTCTAGTCTTTGGGAATGGAGAACTCCAGGTTCAGAGATTTATAGACTCAAACTTTATGTCTGATATAGATGATCGAAAGTCGACATTTGGGAGTCTGTTTATTTGTAATGGTGGTGCAGTTAGCTGAAAGAGTTTCAAATAGATGGTGATTACTGATTCCACCATGGAGGCAGAGTATATTGCTGCATCGAAAGCTGTGAAGGAGGCATTCTGATACAAAAAATTTGCCGCAAAGCTTGGAGTGATGTCATCAGATGCCATCCCTCTTTACTGTGACAATAATGGTGCCATAGCTCTAGCTAAGGAGCCAAGGTCTTACTAGAAGTCCAAGCATATCGAGCGGCGATTCCATCTGATCCATGATTACCTCAAAAAGGGTTAGGTCGAGGTTAAGAGAGTCGACTCCACAGACAATGTGGCAGACCCACTGACAAAGCCATTAGGCCAGCAGAAGATCGAAGCCCACCTTGAGAAGATGGGATTTAGATATGTAGCCAATTGGTATTAGGTCAAGTGGGAGTTTGTTAGATGTGTACCCTAGATGTCAGATTGGCTGACACATTCCTGTACAAATATAAGGGCAAATTTATAATTTTGACTATAAATGAATAAAAAGGTTATTCTACTATCACATTGTGTACATTATGTCTATGATACATCCTTTGAGTTAGTAGGAATGTTAATTCATATTTTCAAGAGTTGAAAATTTAAGGCATGAATTTACATAACTAACTCATAAATAGCTCCTGACCATAGGATCATCACAAAGATGGTGATCGATTCGGAAGGTTAGTGTACGATCACTTTCTTAGGGTAGATGTATCTTGAGTCTACGGTGTGGAGACACCAGAGTGAGAGTATAGATATTCATTGAGAATGAGAGTGCTCAGCGTGACCACCTTGAGCAGTCATAAGAAAGTCTACCTTCTCATCGATGACTAGCTCGATGCTGCAGCTATGTGCCTAGTTCTTTGACCTGAGATACATCGATGTTCATCTTGAGTGTGTTATGGTTTGACTACACCATAGCTCGGTCTCCTAGCCATTCAGAACCCTGAGATGTATGTTGGCTGTAGCATATTCATTGTAGGAACCAGATTGCATCAAGATGGGATCTATCAACCTCGGTAGATAAGAGGAGTAGTCCTATGATGATCGAAAGATTGAGTCCTTAAGCCCATGGCCATGGCAAAGTGAAATACTGAAAAAAAGTTTTCCATTAAGGTTTCACATTGGACTTGGATTGATCGATTGATTCATATGACTGATGTTGGGTTTGACGAGTTCACCTTAATCCTAATTCAGTCAGGAATCATGATAGAAGAACTCAATCACACAGGTTGCTGCACTGAGAGGTTCATTTTCATTTCTGATGGGTTGCCACCATATACTGTTAGGTGTCACTGGTGGATTTTGGGAGCAATTAGAATGATCTTGATGATCGATCATTCTAATTGTCTGAATTAGAAGAGTTCTGATCCATCGAAAGGAGTTTCGATGATGTCGATGATGAGATCACGACATGTCTCATTACCATATGAAAATGAACCTAACTAGGTTACACAAATAAGAGTTAGGGTTTGGATGTCATCAATTGAGCTAGCCCAGTTCGATTGAGTTGGATTAGATCCAATTAGGTTCAAAGAAATCATGCTAGCACACGATTGAGACTAACTTTCTCCTCGTGTAATCTTTTCTATCTCGACTGAGCCAAATGTGATTTGGCTCATCCAGAGAATCTTGAGAAGATTTCTCACAGTCTGACTGGAGCTAGTCTAGCTCAAAAAAGACTTGTCTTAATTCATGAGATGAATTTAAGACAACACCTGCTAATTCCTGTCACCTGCCATTTCCATTTTGGGACATTGGTCAAACATTGACCCATGGACCTTGGACTGAAGGCCACTTGGTAAGAAGTCATTGGAGAGTTTTAGTGGAGTGTCCACCTGCTAAATTAGCCCTCAATGTGGGTGCCATAATCAGATATGGCATGCACCCCAAGTGGATAAGGATAGAGTCCCATGAGATGAGGACTCTGATCCCTTGATCAATTTGGACTATGGGGCGCCAATCTCACTGTGCTTATCCAGTGTTGGTGCCAACAGTAGGAGGGATTATGGGGATTCTTATCTAATATGATCAGATGATATCACTCTATCAATCAAAATTTTTTTAGAATTAATTAGAATTTTTTGATTGATCGAATGATGTGGCACTGCATGGTGCAGCAGGGTCTATTTAAACCCTATCTGCGCCTTAGGTTTAAAGACTCTATTCAATAACTAGTAAAAGCCTAAATCCTCTCCACTTCTCTATACCCCCTCTACTCCTCTCTCTCCGCTCTTCACATCCAAGAGGTTAGGCATCCATCTGGTGCTTGTCCAAGGCGTGGTGGCTCTTTGATTAGAAGGCTGTAGAGATTTGTCGAGAAGCTGCTGCTCCAGCTTCAGAAGATCTTTTGAAGATCTTCCAGATCAGATCTAGATCTAATTTTTGGAGCAAAGATTTATGAGGAGAAGATGATCCAAATTCTACTGATTGGATACTGATAGAGGCTAGGTGACTGTGTGGCTATTTTAGAACCTCGGGCATTGCTCCGATCATCTACAGGATAATCTAGTTACCCTAGAGGTATTTCTCTATTCCTCATGATTTTAGATTTAATTTTAGATTTAATATTAAATAATAAGAATTAGATCTAATAGATCTTAGATCTAAAATATTATAGGATAATTTTTTTAAAATATTCCATCCCAGATCTCATTAGATCTGGAAGATCCTATAAGGAAAAAGCCGATTTTTCCTTCACAGACATCCTCAAGTCTTAAGATAACCCAAACTCGACTTCTTAATGAACCATATCTCATATGGTGTGGTAGAAATAGACTTTGATGGAACCCTATTCAATAAGTGAATGGTAGTTAACATGGCATGTCCCCAAAAAAATAAAGATAGATCAATGAAGCTCATCATGGACCTGATCATATCCAATAAGGTCCTATTCCTCCTTTCGGATACCCCATTGAGCTGAGGTATTTCTGAAGGGATCCACAGAGAGACTATACTATTATCCATGAGATATCTTAAAAATTCTCGACTAAGATATTCACCTCTTCGATCAAATCAAAAAATCTTAACGGGTTTGCTTGTCTGCTTCTCTACTTCATGCTTGAATTCTTTAAATTTTTTAAAGGTCTCAGACTTGTGTTTCATTAGATACACATACCCATACCTAGACAAATCATCGATAAAGATAATGAAGTAGGTATAACTATCCCTGGTCTGCACATCAAATGACCCACACACGTCAGTGTGTACTATAGCAAGTAGCTCTGTAGCCCTTTTCTCATGTTCTACAAAGGGCAACTTGGCCATCTTTCCTCAAAGGCAGGATTCGCAAGCTGGATACGACTCTGAATTAAGAGAGCTAAAGATTTCATCCTTTTTCAGTCTATTTATCCTATCCTCTCCAATATGGCCTAGTCTATGGTGCTATAAGTATTTTTGGTTAATTATACCTCTAGATCTCTTTTGACCTATGGTACTCACTATTTTCTCATTTAAGTTCATATTCGCATCAATATGCAAGTGCTAAAGACTGTCAATTAAAAGACCTCGTGCAATTAATTTATTTTATAAATAAATAGAACAAAAGTCTTTATTGAAACTAATTTCAAAACCTTCTTGTGCTAGCACAGATATGAAAATTAAATTCTGACTAGCTACAGAAATATAATAACGGTCTTTCAAATCTAATCTCACGTCAAACGATAATCGAAGAGGATAAGTACCGATGACCTCTGCAGCAACCTTTGCTCCATTATCAACTCGAAGGATCATGTCACCTTTTCTTAACCTCCTACTTTCTATCAGACCCTGTATTGAGGTACATATATGAGTACTCGAGCTAGAATCCAATACCCAACAGAAGTAGAAGAAACTGTAAGGTTGGATTCAATTACGAGCATACCTTTGAAGGTTTTATCACCCCTTTTGGTCTTCAAGCTCTCCAGGTATTTCGGACAGTTCCTCCTCCAATGGCCTTCAGCATGATAGTGGAAACACTTTTCCTTTGCCTCAGCCACCTTTGGACCATCATTCTTTGGTTTGCTATCTCTCTTTTGCTTCTTTGCAAATTTAACCTTCTTCCTTCCAGTAGACTCTCTTAGAAGAAGAAGTCTGCTCCACAGTGAGAACAGTACCCCTTAAACTCTTCAAGGTACCCTCCATTGTGACCAACATGTTGATAAATTTAAAAATAGTACAGTCAAGTTTGTTCATATGAAAATTCATAATGAATTGACTATATGAACTAGTAAGAGATTGAAGGATCAGATCCATCTATAATTCCTTTTGCATATCCAGCCCAAGCTTCCCAAGCTCCTTAATGTCTTTGATCAGTGCTCATGGATAGACCGTTCCTCATGCATCTTCAAGTTAAAGAGTCTCTTGGATACTTTGAAGCACGCAGTATGGCTTTGCTCACCATACAACTCTTGTGGATGAGTGATCATGGCCCGGGCAATGGGCATATACTCGTGCTGGCTTTGCAACTCATTTGACATAGATGCCAGCATATAGCACTTGACCCGACTGTCTTCATCCATCCACTTCTCAAAAGCAGCTCTTTGCTCAACAGTAGGATGGTTTGGCAATACAATGGGATCCTGATCGAGAACATAGCTTAACTTTCCTGAAGTCAGGACAATCCTAAGGTTTTTAAGTCAATCTTTAAAATTATTATTGATCAAATGATTGGTTTCAAAGATGCAAGCTAGAGGGTTTGAGGCTGACATGATTGTTTAACTGATAGAATAGAGATTCAAGTTAGATTTTTATATTTAATATTTTAATTTATTTTTAGAGATTTTAAGATGTAAATAATGACTCTCACAAATTTTTTGGATCCCTCCACTCCCCTTGAAGGAAATAAAAACCCTAATGCGATAAAAGATTTCTAGTTAGTGGGTGTTGCGGTCCCACCGATGATATGCACCTCACCTAAGAGTTATTGGTAACATGCACACTGATGCATAGGTAACTCTTTGCCCAGATGCTTCACTAAGTATGTTGCAGCCACTTGGCTCTAAGTCATGTGGGCTCACCGAATAGTTATTGCCCACACTTCTTAGTTAAGCTCGATCCATCATTTACAAGCAGGTGCAAGGTCGTTATTGGGTCCCTCACCTAACAGTTATTAGGCCCAACCCCATCCTTACTCTGGAGTAATTTTTTACTAATAGAGTGGTTGCGTGTTTTCGATGCAACTGAACTCTGTGATCAGTCAAGAATAATCAATGCCGGTAATACATCCGCATATCTACAATGATGGAAGACCTATGGACTTAATATTTATGGAGAGATTTAGGTTTAGATTTCATCTAATCGATCATCATATGATCGATCTAAGTGGCATAGGCTAAATCAGATTGCTAGGCAACCTAATTCAAGTTCCAATCTTTCAAATTAGCTAGATAAGTAGAGATCGATAGGGGTCCCCTCGTTGCCTTCCTAAGACACCAATAGATTGGTCAGGTTAGCTAACAGAATCAATAAATAATCATATCTCATTAACTTATCTTAGACACCAATAGATCGATTGAACAGAATTAGTTAGCTCAAGCAAATCAGGCACAAACCAACGAGTCAAATTAGGTCCTTAGTTTGATCGATTCTACATATGGGATTCAATCGATTTGATCAATAATAATTGTATGATCATTAACTTAATTGATTTGACTCTTATCAATACTTGACTTTGTTTGATCAATTATTTAATGGAATTAGACCCATATGGCTCAATCAAAAATCTTAAATGCAATCCTATTACATGACTTAATTTATGGTTTTTCCATGACAAAAATCCTCATGCACAAATATAAATTTTAGATTCTAAAATCATATTTTAGATCTAAATTCATTGTATAAAAGTAAATTTTAGAATATAAAAATAATTTTCAGATTTTAGCATACAAACATATATCATGTATATGTATATAAAATCATATCTAAATAAAATTTTAGATCTTAGCATGATGTCATATATCTCATATACTAATTATGGATCAGATTAAAGATAAATTTATGATCTAAAAATATAATTATATATCACATATATGTATCAAAATTCAGATCATAAAAAATTTTAGGTTTTATGCATGCATCTATGTATCACATGAACATGGACTAGAACTCTTTCTAGATTAAAATTTAGATCGATATATGCATCAATATATCAACTATATGTTCTAGAATTAAATCTAAAATCAAATTTTAGATTAGTTGATCCATCTATATATCTCATGTATCAAAAAAAAATAATTTTAAAATCTTTTCAAAAATTTGTATGTCAAAATTTAGCGTATAAAAATTTGTGGCTCTGATACCAATGTTGAAATTTTAGGTCCAACCATGTGCTAGCAAGGTTACCATAAACTCAATGGATTTTTCTAAACCCAATTGACACCTCATAAGCTCAATTTCTTATTTCAGGCCTAATCCCTTTATTGTGTGATTCTATAAGTTCAATTCTATCTGATAGTGAGATATACAATGATCTCTATCATTATATCATTGAAACTCTTTTCAATGGGTTGGAATAATTTCACTCTAACTCAGTAAGGATTGTCGATCTGAAATAATCCTAATGAGCTCTCACAACCACCAGTGATACCTAGCAGTATATAGTGGCAATCTAGTAGAACTGAAATTAATCTCTAGGTATAGTTAACATGTGATTTAGTCCCTCTATCATGAGTCCCGACCAGATGACAGATCATGGATAAATCATCAAATCTCAACATCAGTCATATGATAAATTGATTAGCTCAAGTCTAGTTGTGACTTCTATGAAAACTCTTTTCCATCAATCGCACTGCTGTAGCTATAGACTCTTGGACTTAGCCTCTCAAATCCTATAGAACAACTCCTCTCTATCAAGATCGATAGATCCTATCTTGATGCGCACCCCACTCCTACAATAGACCAACTGTTGCCAACATCCACTATAAGGGCTCATTGAGATCCATATTTATATGTTAATCAAACTCCAATAGCCTTACTGTAAGTAGCAATACCATCTCAAGTCAAAAGATCAGTCACATAACTATAGCATCGAGACAATCATTAATGATTGAATAGAAATCCTAGTGATCTCTCATATGGTCATGCTCAGTGCCAGTTGTTCTCTAACAACCACCCACACTTGTCATCCTGTGTCTCTACATAGTAGATTAGAGACCCATCTATCCCGAAGAAAGTAATTTGTGTGCCAGTCTATCTGGATCTATCATTACCCTTATGATGATCCTATGATTGGAAGCCTTTAGAAATTAAATACATGTCTCTAATTCTCAACACTTTAAGAATATATATCGAAACTAATTTCATGAATGATTCAAGGATATATTAAA
The DNA here is from genome assembly GCF_000442705.2 of Elaeis guineensis. Lineage (NCBI taxonomy): Eukaryota > Viridiplantae > Streptophyta > Magnoliopsida > Arecales > Arecaceae > Elaeis > Elaeis guineensis. Next base: position 72,175,853 of record NC_025998.2, read on the forward strand.
CTTGAATGAAAAAGAATTTGCCCTTTTTATTGATCATATCAATATATTAAGTACAATATTGTGCCCTAGATATATTACAATATGTCAGCCATATTGGTTTCTAGGATATACATCTAATAATATTGGTTCATTGAGTCGAAGATCAATGATACCGGTAAGACTGGCATGTCCTATGTATGCTCAGAAATGAGGGTGCTTGATCTCACAACCACTTGTGTGGTGACACTAATACAAGGATATGGGTGCTCATTAGAAAATAAGTTCACTAAATAGACCTATGAGAGAATATCAGATGAAGTCTTATTTACAAGTCAGCTGATGATTCTCTAGTGGGAGTTGTGTAAGTGATCCTTTGACCTAAGATCACCATGGTACCTTGTGTACATAGATCCATATTTTGGTTTACTTTCTAACTTGATTCTTTGATCCTTGTGTGCGATGTTCTAGATATAGTAAAGTGTACATAGAGATTGTGAGTGATCAATAAGAGATCAATCACTCCTAATAAGGAGAGCGAACATCCTATGTGATCTCATAGGTCATTGATTCAAAAGTCTTTGGCCAAAGCAGGATGATGATTAGAAAAAAAATTTTAATGTATCATCAATTGAATCATCGCTTTTAGATCAAGATACATAAAGATAAGTAATTTGGTTTGACATATTTTCATATCCATAGCTCATCTGGGATGTTGTTTGACTGAAAGATTGAATTACACGATAACTTGCCACTGAAAGATATTTTGATAATTTTTTATCAAAATTTTAAATCTTTTGGATAGCCATGACACATTGCTAGATATTAATCTTGACTTGTGGATTCATCAAAATTAAAAAATTTTAATTTTAAAATCAATTTGGAAAAGTACAAGTTGATTGGGACTCTTCGGGTGACCTAATCTTATCGGATTAGGGTTACGTCGAAAGTCTTGATCCACTGTTGGCTAGATTTAGAACCCAATGGATCACACACTTTGAGATTTAGACTTGATTTAATTTAATTAGAATTTAATATAAATTTTATGGGTTAATTTGATATGCTAGCACATTGTATTAACCCAAATTTTTAAATTGGTTTAGATCAAAGTGTTTGAGCTAACCTAGACCAGTTGCCTTTGACCAAATGGGATTGGGTCAATCTAGATTGGATCCATATTTAACTTGAAATAGTTTCAAGTGGAGAGGACTCCTTTACACCCATCAAAAGCCATACCAAAAATAAATGCCTGCCCCACCTCAAATTAGCGTGTGAAGTTGGAGAGTCCTTCTTTATGAAGGCTCTTAACTATATGCATTGCCTTAAATGATAAACTTGAAGTCCTTTGATTTGTCACCAAAATTAATTGAGATTTTTATGGCACATAAAAGAAGGAGAGTCCTTCTATAAGACATCTCTCATGCACCAAAAATTCTACATGGTGAATTTATTCACCACATGAGAAGATGGAGCGCCAAAGGTTGGTGCCCCTTCATCCCATGACACATCCTTTGGACCCTATTTATATGGGATGTCTCACATGGCTAGTGACTATGATTTTAGATTGAAACCAGAGAGAAGAGATGTGGAAATTATAAAAAGAATTTAGAAAAAATTTGAGAAAAAAGCAAGGGGAAATTGAGTGGCAAAAGTTGTAAGAAGGGTGGTGAGAAATTTAGCAAGAGTTGCTAGTATGCCCTAGGATTTGGTTTTTTCATATGTTGGAGCCAAAAATAAAATCCTAGATTGCAAGATATTTGAAGAGTGTCTTCTTGGCATGATCTTGATTACAAGCTCAGAAGCAACTGGGCTTTGGTGCGATCGTACCATGAGTTCGAAGCCTGTAATATTCTTGAGAAGACAAGGCTGCGATGGCGCACTAGTTAAGAAGGACCTTGGCCAACTTTTGAGTGGATCATCATTGGAGGACTTCTATTTTGGAGTCTCATGGAGAACACCAATGTACCACTTCATCTTTTTTGATGAAAGTAAAAATTTTATCTTTTTTGCATGCCTGTTTTTATTTTATCGATATCGACAAGGTGATTCTAGGGTTTAGATTCTGGCTCGATAGTTTTATTTGATAAAGCTATTGATTTATTTATTTTTAAAATTTTAAAAATTAATTTTTACTGTGTGGTCAGAATCCAACAGATTCAATTGATGATACATTAGAAACTCTTTTCTAATTATCATCCTACTTTGGCTAAAGACTTTCTGAATCATCATCCTATGAGATCACATAGGATGTTCGCTCTCCTTATTAGAAGTGAGCGATCCCTTATTGATCACTCACAACCTCCATACATACTTCACCATATTAAGAACATCCCACACAAGGATCAGAGAATCAAGCTAGGGAATGAACCAAAATATGGATTCACGTACATAAGGTACCATGGTGATCGTAGGTCTAAGGGTCCCTTGCACAACTTTCACTAGAGAACAACTAGCTGACATGCAAATAAGGGCTCCATCAGATATTCTCTCATAGGTCAATTCAGTGAACTCATTCTCTAATGAGCATCCACATACTTGTGTTAGTATCACACACAAGTAGTTATGAGATCAACCACCCTTTCCATCGAGTATACATAGGATGTGCTAGTCTTTTCAATATCATTGTTCTCTGACTCAATGAACCAATGATTGAAAATATTTTAGATCAGAGCTATCAAAGATTTTGATTTCATTGGCATGATCTCATCATGATCCTAAAATCATTGCCTTAATCTGTGGGGTTCATTATAATCTTAAACAAGTATAAGATGCAGTATATAATGAATCAAAGATGCCTCACTTTATTAATAAATATTGTCAAATATATGAGTTTGAAATATAAAATATAGAAGAACATCCCATTGCATTACATATACGATTGGCTTGCAGGATATTATTCTTTCAAGAATGAGATCACTAAACTGATTCACGGAGAGAACATCTGATGAAGTCTTATTATCATGTCAAAAGATAGTTTTCTAGTGGGAGTGATGTATGTGATCCTTAGATCTTAGATCACCATAGTACCTTATGCATGTGCATCCATGCTTTGGTTCATACCCTAGCATGATTTTTTGAGATGTGTGGGATGTTCTGGATATGGTAAAGTATGTATGGAGATTATTAGTGGTCAATAAAAAATCGATCACTCCTTATAAGAGAAGAGAACATCCTATGTAGTTGTTGGAAAATATATTCTAAAGCCAATCATTTAGGTTGTAGATAATTATACTCCATATAAGTATATAAATTATAGAATGATAAATATTTTCTGACAGATTCATCATAAGAAATATATCTTCTAAAATAAAACTCATATGTTATGATGAAGTCCTTAGAACAACTTTCAAAATAATAAAAGAGAATTTATCATATAGTTCTTAAGTCCTGCTCGTGATCAAATGATTCAATTATTACAAAGATAATAATTGTATCAAGTGTAGGTTGTTGTATACCATATTAGTTGGTTATCCTCTTAACCAAGATGTGTGGTGATGCGGGTATGGCATACGGGTGATATATAGGAGCATATTTCACTGAGCGTGATCACTTCTGAAGCACTCTGCTGTCATGGATTGCTCTGATGGGATATGGGTATATGTGTCCCTCAGACCTGAGGCTGTCTCGGTAACTTGCAAGCAACTCACTGTGCTTTGGTGCCGACTATCCGAATTTCTAACTTGATGATGGAAGGTTTTTGGGTACAGTCAAGTACTTGTAAAGTTTAAGTACGAGTCAAGATGGGATTGACCACTCCAAGTAAAATTAGAGATGCTGTATCATTGTATTTCAATTCAGCAAAACTTTGGCCAAAGTAGTCCGAGTGAAGAGTCACAGAATTTTTGAGGTTGACACACAATATGGACCACTCTTTCTAGATTGACAGTTTATCCTAAGTCATCCTTGAGCATCAAGTATCAAAGAGATGAATTATACAGTAACTACATCCACATGGATTCTAGAGTATTGCTAGGCATACATTCGGCCTATCCAGATGTCGAATCTCATTGCTAGATGGTTACATCGATTAGCATAAGAATTATTCTTGTGCAGCTGGCTTAGGTTTGAACCTATGAGGTTACACACATAGAAGTACTTGTTTGATCAAATGACTGATCAATAATTATGAATTATTGAAAAGTTTAATTATCAATTCGATTGATGATTAATCTTATGCAAAGATTGCAATAAATTATTTACTAATGATTAGTAAATTAAAAAAATAATTAATTGATAATATAATTATTAATTGACTCAATTTGATTAGATAATAGAGTTTGGATTAGATCTAATTGAATTAGATTCAATTAGGTTGGATTTGGATTAATTGGATGCAGCCCTGTTGAATAACAGGGCTTATTCCAATTGATCACAGGGATGCATGAATATGAAATTATTTTATATATATTTTGATTGGATCAAATCCTATTGGATAATAGGCTTTGATTTGATCAAATATCATTTGATAATAGGTCTGATTGGATCAAGCTCTATTATCAAATAGCTTCTCTGGAACCATCAAGATCTCAATCCCTAGATTAATGGAATTTTTTCATCTAACTAATTATGATTCAATTGGAGCCTAATAATTAGGCTAGGACCCAATTAGTTAGTTTGTGATAACTAATTTATAAGTTAGAATTTGGCCAAGATCTTAAATCCTATTTGGAATAAGACTAAATCTAAACCAAGTCACCCCATGTGATAATTAAATCCTCCACACCACATCTCTTCATGTTGCGAAGAAACCCCATGCCCCATCATAAAGCATCGGCCCCTCTCCGCTCTTCCTTCTGTGAAAAAGGAGGCACCCTATCTCCCTTCTCCATGTCGCCTAAAAACGAGGGGGCGTCCAAGAGTTGGATGCCCCAACATTCCACACGCCAACACCTTGTTTCTCCTCTTCTTCTTGGTATATTTTCTTAATATTTTTCTTACTAATTTTTAGGCATCAAAAAGAGGCTTCTCTGCTGGTTATATAGTAGAAAATTATAGAAAAAAAAATTTTCCCAAGGAGAGAAAGAAGAAGGGTCTTCTTTCTTGCATGCAGCCTTTAAGAAGAAGAGTTCTTCTTTAAGACTTTTTTTTTATTTTTTTTCTAGATAAAAATTAAATTAGATCTAATTTTAACATATAAATTTAGAGGAAAAATACTAAAAAAAAATTGATTTGGTTTTGAGGCTTCTTGAAGTTTTAGATCAAGAAAGAAGATGGGTCTTCTTTCTTGCGCGCAGCCTTGAAGAAGAAGGAGTTCTTCTAGATTTTTTTTTATTTTTTTCTAAAATAAAAATTAGATTAGATTTAATTTTCAATATGAGTATTTAGAGAAAAAATACTAAAAAAATCTAGTTGGGCATTTGGGGCTTTCTTGAGTTCTTGATCAAGAAGAAAAAGGGAGAAGAAGAGAGAAGAACGGTTCTTCTCTTGGATTCTTCTTTTAAATTTTTTTGGATCTCAAGATTTTATATGATTTTTAATATAAGAAATTAGATTAAATCTAATTTTTATCATAAAAAATTAAAGAAGAAAAGTTATTCTCAAGGGCATGAAAGAAAGAGAAAAAAGTTCTCTCTTATACATAAAAAATTGAGAAGAAAGGGTTCTTCTCTTAATCTTTATTATAGAGATCAGATGTATGGATCCAGAAAGAAAAGAAGAGAGTCTCCTTATTCTTCAATTCCATCATGTTTCTCCCAAATCAACCAATGGATGGTGTCTTCATAAGCTAGCACTTTCGAGGAGGTCGATCAGCACGAGGACTTCGTGTGGATACCCGTAGAGGTCGGACGTATGTGCAGCTGCCAAGCATCAGAAGAATCATCTATCATGGATTTCGGATATAGTGATCTACTACCCGCACTCAAGTATGAGATTTTGATCTTAATTAATTATTAGATGTAATCTAAATATGAATTGGATATCATCTAATTACACTTAGATATGTTTAGTATATGCTAATTTTAGATTTCAGATGTACATACATGCATATTAGTTCATGTTATAGATCTTATATGATGATTTAAATTTCATCTAAGTATGTATTATAGATTAAATTATTTAATCTACATACATCCCACTGTAAAATTTTAAAAATGCATGCACATCACCAACCATGCTTCCCTTCAATTAGTTCAGAGCCAAGTTCATTATGACATGAACATATATGCATGTAGAGTTAAAATCTAGATTTAGCCGTGCATGAGATATGTTATGATCTGACTTTAGATATAATCTAATATAAAATCAGATCTAATACAATTTATATTTGATCTAAATTTTTGCATATATGATATGTGAATAAGATTAGATATTCTGAGTAGTAAAGTACTCAGATTGGATAATCACCAGGCCATCTGGTCATAGGAGCAAGCAGGGTTACATGACCCTCTCTTCTCATTCAATGGGATGCTCTTCATGGCATGTAGGGGTGCCACTGTGAGGTTTCATGAAGAAGAAACAAAAAGAAAAAATTTACTTTCTTGCAAAACTCTAGATCTTGAAATCTTAGGTGTTATTATATGTGATACAAGTTTTGAAGAAACTAATTTCATCTAATCCAGATTAATCAAAATTACTTTGATTAAAAATCATAAAAATTTAAATTTTATCTAAAGAATTTTATGATTTAATGTAAAAGGTTTACATAAGAAATTATTTCATAACCTTAAACCATGTTGATGCTATACATAATTGAGAATTAAGAAATATATTTTAGATCTAGAATTATGATTAAAGATCTAATGACATTGCATAAAACATGGGGCATGGGATAATCAAATCAGATCTTTTAATTGGGTTAGACCTAAGGTTAAAATTAAAGACTTAATGGACTAAAAAGAGTAGTTCATCCAATCTAACCAATAGTTGATTTAGATTAGATCAAGGATACTCTAGATCAAAAATAATAGTTGTAGTTGATCGAGTCCATATCTTTGATCAAACTAAATAGATCTTGATTCAGACTCAAAGGTTGAGCCTGAGTCATTAGGCTGATTAGATCGCTAGGTGACTTGAGTTGACCCATGTTGTTAAGATTAATCAGTATGACTGATTTAGGTGCCCTGGACTGACTTGTCTCTAATCCTTCTCATGACTTGCTAAAGTCAGTGGGAGGATCTACGACATGTCGGTTGGACCCACTAGTCACTAATCTTTCTTATGATTTGGTGAAGCCAGTGGGAGGATTATGACTTGTAGGTCGATTGATGTCCTCTAAGATATATTAACCAAATCTTTTAAATTATTAGGTCCATAAAATGAGCTAGTTATGAGGATAAGTAGATCATAGCCTCTCATTAAGGTGCGTGATAATGAGTCCAATATCTCAAATAGGCATTGGAGGTGCCACACATCTGGTGGTTATTATGTATTGGAATTATCATTCATTATATGATCATCTTATTGTACCTTCAGACCAATCCTCAGGTTGTACGAGCCACACTCGGGCCTGGACATCTATTTTGTTAGATGTACTTGATGTTGTCATGTTAATGGTTGAATCTAATCAGAATTTTCAGTGGAGGTACCACACGCCTGCTGAAGGGATGCCTTGGGCAAAATCTGATTACTAAAAATTATTTGAAAAAATAATTGGTTGTGAACCTACCCATGGATGTACTAAGATTGGCCGAGCCACACTCGGACCTAAATGCAGTCTGTGTAGATTCTAGTACCTACTAAAGAATTAAAATAATTTCTCAAATTAGAGATAGAGGCTACCAATTCGTATAAAATAGTGGGAGAATCTTTAGACTAAAGTTCAAGTTTTTAGGCTTAAAATAATTCATATACTAAAGGTCAATTATTTTCTTTTCAGAAATGGCTAAAAAATTATCACTCTGTTCATTGTCAGATAGTGACAACGTTATCAAACCTAACTTCGATAGCCAGTATCAAAAGTTGAATATAGTTTTTTGAGTAAATTAATCAAGAAGTCTCAAGCTAATCCAAACAGGCTTAAAAGAAAAATCAGTAAATGATTGCTAGTCAAGATGTTATGTGATAACTCCTTGAAGTTTCTCAGTTGGTAATACTACTATCTGAGTATAGGATGTCAATAGTGCAAGTCATATTTGTAAATAGTTGTAAAAATACTTTAGGATAGTAGAAGATTTGAAAATAATGGCAAGAGACTCCTAAATGTAAGATTTAGAAGTCTGTTCTAGTCTTAACATTAGAAATTATCGAACTTATTTTCAACCCTGAAGATGTCATTTTTAGTGATTGCTACTATTGTCCAATCTTATTGATGGTGTCAATAAGTATGATTATTGTAATATCATTGTGAATGATGCTACAATAATGAGTAGATAATTAAAAATGACATAAACTCATTATCATAGCCTGTTAGTATAAAGTACACATCTGACTAGTATCCTAGATTAGACAATATCATCGAAGTCTATTTTTGATATAGTTGATTTATTCATCTTTTATTGGAAAAGATAAATAAGCCAGCGATGTTCTAAGTTATGGTATATATTGATGTGTTTACACTCATGAACATTAATGCCAGAAGAGGGCTTACTACTTCATCAAAATCTCTGATGACATATCTTTGTATGGGAGTGTCTTGCTTATGAAGCATAAATCCAAATCAATTGAAATGTTCAAATGATTCTATAATGAGGTAAAAAAATAAACTACAAAGAGTATTAAAATTCATCGATTTGACTGATAAAGTGAATACCTTTATAATAAGTTTTGACATATCTTTGAGAAAATTAGATTCTCTCTTAATGGACCTCTCCTGAGACATCATTATTTAAAAAGATAATCGAAAAGAAGAATTGAATCTTGTTAGACATGGTTTGGTCCACTATGAGGTTTGCTGGTCTAACTGAAGTCATATTTTAAAGACTACTTGATATGTACTCGAAAATATTTCGAGCAAATCGATCACCAAAACTTCATATGAGATATGGACTTGGATAATTTGATACTCTCTTATCTTAGGGTTTGTAGTATCAAATTTGTGTGAAATATTCACTAATCGATTAGCTTGGATCTTGGTCTGATAAATTTCATTTAAGAATATTTCTTCTACCTCCTAATGGACATGAGATGTTCATGAATCTTAAGGTATTCCTTTTGCAAAGAATGTTTCTTGGTGAAGGAACTGATGCCTTTAAGAGCAAGCTTAATAAAGCTTGATAAGTAGGAGAACCAACTCCGACACAAACCAACAGAATCAAAATTGATTAGATCAAATCCAAAACCCAATGTAAAGGCATCCTTGAATAGATACAGTAGAGTACCATATCAGCCGAACAGATACTTCGATTTCTAGATTTGAGATAGAGATTTGATCTCCCATATGGATGCAATACAAAGATCTAACATTGAGAAGTGGCTTGGAACCATTAAATCTGAAATAAAGTCCATAAAGATCAATAATGTATGGACATTCGTTGGTTCACCTGAAGGGGTAAGACCCAAAAGGTGTGAGTGGATTTTAAATGGATAAGAGGTGCAGATGGAAAGGTGGAGACTTATTAATTCTATCTGATTGCCAATGATTTCATCAAAGTTATAGTGTTGACTATGACGAGACGATTTTCTTATGGCAATCCTAAAGTCCATTCAGATTGAATCAAGCTTCTCAGAGTTAGAATATATATTTTGAATATATGGCTTCATTAAGAATGAAGTAGAATCTTGTATTTACAAATGGGCTAATAGTTCTGTAAAACCATTCTTTGTGCTGTTTGGATAAAATTCTCTTAATCAGGAATGACATCCCTACATTATAGAGAATAAAAGCTTGGTTATCATCTCTGTTCTCTATAAAGATTTGGAAGGTTATAAGAACCATCTTTAAATATTTATGAAATACTAAAGACCAATGACTTATTTATGGAGAATCTAACTTAAAACTTGGAGAATACTGATTCCAATTTTTAGTCAGATGGGAATAAAAAAATTATGTTAGATTGTATTTTTATCCTAAAAAGATGAGCGACATGATGGAAAGGTTCCATGCAATAGTTAGTAGCTCAAGCTTAAGCTCAAGCTGAAGAATTGATGTTCCAACTATGAACCAAATACTTTCTACATTGCAATCAATTTGTTCAATAAGATTGAAATAAAATCAATCTTAGGAAGATCGACTGAAAGGAGAACTTGACTGACCCATTGACTAGAGCAATCGAATCTAATGAGTTCGATGATCTAAAATAAAAGATGGATATTTGATACCGATCTGATTGGCTTTAGTCCAAATGAGAGTTATTCGAAAATGTATCCTAAAATCAATCATCTAGGTTGTAGATGATTGTGCTCCATATAAGTATATGAATTATAGAATGATAAATGTTATCTGACAGATTCATCATAAGGAATATATCTTCTAAAATAGAGCTCATATATTATGATGAAGTTCTTAGAACTACTTTCAAAATGATAAAGGAAGATTTATCAGGTGGTTCTTAAATCTTACTCGTGATCAAATGATATAATTGTTACAAGGACAATAATTGTATCAAGTATAGATTGTTGTATACCATATTAGTTGGTTGTCCTCTTAACCAAGACGTGTGGTGATATGGATATGGCATACGGGTGATATGTAGGAGTATATTTCATTGAGCATGACCACTTTCGGAGTACTCTGCTGTCAAGGGTTACTCTGATGGGATGAATTGCAAGCAACTCACTATGCTTTGGTACCGGACTATCAAAATTTCTAATTCGGTGATGAAAGATTTTTGGGTATAGTCAAGTACTTGTGAAATCTGAGTGCGAGTCAAGATGAGATTGACCGCTCTAAGTAAAATTGAAGATGATGCATCATTGTATTTTAATTCTATAAAACTTTGGCAAAAGTAGTCCTAATGAAGTGTCACAGAATTTTTGAGGTAGAGACACAATGTGGACCACTCTTTCTGGATTGACAGTTTACCCATAGTCATCCTTGAGTATCAAGTGTCAAAGGGATAAATTATACAGTAACTATATCCACATGGATTTTAAAGTGTTGCTAAACATACATTCGGCCTATCCAGACATCGGATCTCATTGCTAGATGGTTATATCGATTAGTACAAGAATTATTCTTATGCTATTGATTTAGGTTCGAACCTATGGGATCACACACATAAAAGTACTTGTCTGATCAAATGACTGATCAATAATTATGAATTATTCAAAGATTTAATTATCAATTTGATTGATGATTAATCTTATGCAAAGATTGTAATAAATTATTTATTAATAGTTAGTAAATTAAAAAAATAATTAATTAATAATATGATTATTAATTGACTCAATTTGATTAAGCAATGGAGTTTGAATTAGATCTAATTGAATTGATTCAATTAGATTAATTTGGATTAATTGGATGCAGTCCTATTAAATAATAGGACTTATTCTAATTTATATTAGGGATGCATGAATATGAAATTATTTTATATATATTTTAATTGGATCAAATCCTATTGGATAATAGATTTTGATTTGATCAAATGTCATTTGATAATAGGCTTGATTGGATCAAGCCCTATTATCAAATAGCTTTCCTGGAACCATCAAGATCTCAATCCCTGGATCAATGAGATTTTTTCATCTAACTAATTATGATTCAATTAGAGCCTAATAATTGGGTTAGGATCTAATTAATTATTTTGTTATAATTAATTTTTAAGTTAGTTAGGACTGGATCCAAGAATTAGTTAGAATTTGATCAAGATCTTGAATTCTATTTGGAATAGGACTAAACCCAAACCAAGTCACCCCATGTGATAATTAAATCCTCCATGCCACATCTCTTCATATTGTGAAGAAATGCCATACCCCATCATGAAGCACTGCCCCCTTTCCTCTCTTCCTTCCATGAAAAAGGAGTTACCCCATCTCCCTTCTCCATGTCGCCTAAAAACAAGGAGGGGGCGTCCAAGAGTTGGATGCCCCAACATTCCACATGCCAACACCTTGTTTCTCCTCTTCTTCTTAGTATATTTTCTTAATCTTTTCTTGTTGATTTTTAGGCATCAACAAGAGGCTTCTCTGCTGGTTATATAGTAGAAAATTAGAGAAAAAAATTTCTTTCTAAGGAGAGAAAGATCAAGGAAGAAGAAGGGTCTTCTTTCTTACATGCAACTTTGAAGAAGAAGGAGCTCTTCTTTCATATTTTTTTTTATTTTTTTTCTCAATAAAAATTAGATTAGATATAATTTTTAACATGTGAATTTAGAAAAAAATATTAAAAAAATTTGGTTTAATTTTGAGGCTTCTTGAAGTTTTAGATCAAGAAAGAAGATGGGTCTTCTTTCTTGCGCCCAGTCTTGAAGAAGAAGGAGTTCTTCTTCTAGATTTTTTTTCTATTTTTCTTCAAATAAAAATTAAATTAGATCTAATTTTTAATATAAAAATTTTAAAAAAAAATATCAAAAAAATCTGGTTGGGTGTTTGGGGCTTTCTTGAGCTCTTGATTAAGAAGAAAAAGGGAGAAGAAGGGAGAAGAACGGTTCTTCTCTTAGATTTTTTTTTTGAATTTTTCTGGATCTCAAGATTTTATATAATTTTTAATATAAAAAATTAGATTAGATCTAATTTTTATCATAAAAAATTAGAGAAGAAAAGTTCTTCTCAAGAGCGTGAAAGAAAGAAAAAAATGTTCTCTCTTATACATGAGAAATTGAGAAGAAATGATTCTTCTCTTGATCTCTATTGTAGAGATCAGATGCATGGATCCAGGAAGAAAAGAAGAGGGTCTCCTTATTCTTCAATTTTGTCATGTTTCTCTCAAAACAGTCAATGATTGGTATTTTTGTGAGCTAGCACTCTCGGAGAGATCGATCAGCACGAGGAGTTCATGTGGATATCCGTAGAGGCCGGATGCGTGTGCGACTGCCAAGCATCCTGAAGAATCATCTACTACAAATTTTGGATGCGGTGATCTACTATCCATACTCAGGTATGAGATTTTGATCTCAATTAATTTTTAGATTTAATCTAAATATGAATTGGATATGATCTAATTACACTTAGATACGTTCAGTATATGCTGATTTTAGATTTCAGATGTACATACATGCATATTAGTTCATGTCATAGATCCTATATGATGATTTAAATTTGATCTAAGCATGCATTATAGATTAAATTAGACACCAACTGGTTCATCAGTTTTGATTTGGTCTGCCTAAAGACTCGAGCTCAGCTGTTGAGCCACGATCAGTGTCCATTTGTTAGATATATGGACTTTGATCAACTACAACTATTGAAGTGATCTATAGAAATGACCTAATCCTAATTAACTTTTAATTAGGTTTGATCAATTTCTTAACTTAGTCCATATTTAATCTAACCCTAGGTCTAACCCAGTTAATGATCTGATCAAAGCTAACCCATTACTCTTTAACTCATGTTTTATGAAATTGTCCTGGGATCTTTAAATCACAAACCTAGATCCTAAATAATCACTTAATTCTTTTAATTAAGTTCATGACTGAGGGTTGGGGTTCGATATTTTGAAAAATATTTTCAACTTTTGAAAGGTCTAATACAATCTAGTGTTATTTCACTAAATAGGTCGACTCATTTCAAAAATGGATCGGCTTATTTCACTAACAAATACTAATAATTAAAATTAGTAAAAAATATAATTCAGCCAACTTTTCAGTCGAGCTAGCATGCTGGTCGAGCTGGCTTGCTGGTCGAGCCAGCCCGATCAGCAAATAGAACCTTCGCAAGATCCTGTTCTAGGCTGATTTTAATCTATGTACATTACATAAAAATTTATGAAATGAAATACACTTAATCTAAAACATTCATGACAAGATTTATTTAAACTCTTTTAAATTTTCTAGATCATAACGTACCAGGACAATCTTTGCACTGTAAGGGGTAAACCTTACAGTAGGACAACCTACAATTCGTGCGATCATTATTTTATTTTTTAAATTTATTTTAATATAATTATGAACATATTATAAAAGAACATAGATGCTCTGATACCACTGTTAGAAAAGGTGCAGGGTTTCATGCATGAATTTTAAAACTTTTTTTTTGAAATATAACGCAGTGGAACATGTAAATTAAATAATTTAATCTACAAATGCATGTAATCAAATTACTAAACCCTACAATTAGGACCTATAACATATCATATATATTTATAAATTAAAAAATAAAAGATTTGGTATTGATCAAATCGATACCCTAGATCTGAAACAGTTTCAGATCTAAAACCTAGATCATATCTTGATAAAAGAAGAGATCAGATCTCTTACCTTTATGCGGGTTGAGAACTTTATGGTTGATTTTTTTTATTGCCTTTAGAGCCGCACATGCGTCCGGCCTTTACAGGTGATCCACACGAGGCTGCAACAAAATTGGAGGTTCGTCGAACGAAGATCCGCTCGAAGTGCTAGCTTCTTGCAGATCCCTCCGGATGGTTAATCTAAAAAATATTCTTCACATCTCTTGGATATTCCAAGAGATGAAGAATATGAAAAAAAATAAGGGAAAAGTCAAACCTTTTGACCTTTTTAAAATCAAAATTAATATTTAATAGAAAAGGGTCCTAAGAGAAGATAGATCTTCTCCTTCAGTACATCAACAATTGATATCCTAAAAATATCTCTATGCTAGGACTTGAGAAGACCTTCTTCTCTTGATATTTTTTTAGTTTTTAGATCTTATGATATCTAATTTTTCTTATACAAAAATCTCATGATTTATGGAGAAGAAGGGTTCTAAAAGAAACCTTAAGAAAAGATCTTCTTTTCTTCTTCTTCTTCCATCAGAACATGATCATATCATGTCCAAAATAAGATCACCATGCTCCAACTCTTTGGAGCATGAATTCACCATGCCATCTCTCTTTCTCTTTCAAAATTTTTTTATCATATAAAAAGATATAAAACAAAGAGATATTAATATGAAAAAAAAAATAAAAGAGAAGATAATCTTCTCTCTTACCTTTCTCTCTACAAGACATCAACCTTTGATCTCTTGATTGAAGACTTTTCTCCAAGAATTTTGATATCTCAAACCACCCATGTAATTCTTCTTTCTCTCTCATATTTTTTATCACATAAAAACATAAAAACAAAGAGAAAAAAATAAGAAAGAAAACCAATAAGAGAAGACAATCTTCTCTCTTACCTTTCTTCTCTACAAGACATCAACTTTTGATCTCTTGTTAGAGGACTCTCCTCCATGAATTTTGGTGCCTCAAACCTCTCAGGTCTTTCTCATTCTCCTCTGGTATTTTTCGCAATTTTTCATGAATTTTTGACTCCTATATCATGGCATATGGGGCGGCCTCCTTTTATATGGCAGACTAGGTCATAAGACCTAGTCTAATGAGTCCTTGGGGCATCCAACTCTGGGATGCCCCCTATCTCATTTATTTCATGGATAGCATGAAAATAACCACAAAATAGGTAACAAAAAGAAAGATAAACATGGGGGAAAGTTGGCACAAGAGAGGGAGGGAAGAGTCCTTGTGAAGAGGGACTCTTTCAAAAAGAGAAATAGGCTAAACCACTTTCCACAATGAACCAAATTAATTTTTATATTGAACCAGATTAAATCTGATTCAAATCACTAAAATAAATGGTATGAGATTACTTCTCTTAGATGTAGAAATTATAAAAAAATTATCTAGAATTAATTAGTGGGCGTGGGCTTTGATTTTCTTAGGTGGCGCAAGAGAAGATGGAATCCTAGTCTAACTAGGATTCTTATTTAGATTAGGTCAAATACTTTGAACTCAATTTAAATTAATTATAACCTAATTAATAGTGATCCTAGTCCAACTAGAAGTCCAATTAAATCAGATTAAATCATATTTAATTTAAATCTTAACTTAATTAGGAATTAGGTGCATACAAGACCTAGTCAAATAGGAACTTGTTCTCCCTTGCAACTGGCTTATCCAATAAATCAATTAGACTTAATCTAATTAAATCCAAACTAATTCTAATTAAATTGTATTCAATTAAACTTAATCTCAGCCCAATTGCTCAATCAAATTGAGCCAATTAGCAATCCAATTACTAATGATCCTCCTGCAACACTTACATTAGGTCAAACATCAATCACATTGATTGTTTAACCTTAGAATGATTCTCAATCATCGATTAACCATCTGATTAGGTTACAACCTCTTATGTGTGTGATCCTATAGGTTTGAATATAATCTAATAGTATAGAAATCAATTTTTGTACCAGTCGAAGTAACCATCTTGCAATGGTTTCTGACGTCCAGATAGGTCGAATGTATGCAAAGCAACATTCTAAGAATCCTGACCCATGGTTACCGTATAATTCATCCTTTTAACCAATAATGCTCAAGATGACTTTGAGTATACTGTCAACACTCATGTAAGTCATCTTTATTGTGTCTCAAAATTTTGCAAATCTCGTGACTCCTCACGAGGATTACCCAGGCCTAGGTTTTGCTAAATTGAAACACAGTGAGACATTCTCTTCATGAAGTTAATCAGGAGTGGTCAATCTCATCTTGACTCATACACCGACTTCACAAGTACTTGATTGTAGCCAAAAATCTTTCAAACTTATATTAAAAAATAGACAGTCCGGCATCAAAGCACAGTGAGTTACTTGCAAGTCACCGTGGTGATCTCAGATTGGAGGGACACTTATACCCATTGATCTTAGCTAACTACTCTTGACAGTAGAGTGTTACATTGGTCACGTTCAATACAAATATACTC